>NC_060130.1:974651243-974954273 GCF_021461395.2 Schistocerca americana | reverse complement strand
TGGCTGACACTGACGGCGGCGGTGCACAAATGCTGCGCAGCTAGCGCCATTCGACGGCCAACACCGCGGTTCCTGGTGTGTCCGCTGTGCCGTGCGTGTGATCATTGCTTGTACAGCCCTCTCGCAGTGTCCGGAGCAAGTATGGTGGGTCTGACACACCGGTGTCAATGTGTTCTTTTTTCCATTTCCAGGAGTGTATTTAGTTGCATAATCGAAGAACTGTCTTTAACATAAGTATGTCGATCGAAATATTGTATCATTTATGCAACTTCATTGTGGAGACTGGAAAATCCTCCTTAGGAAAGTAATATAGACGATAGACGTCCAGGAAAGTTTTAACGTAAAAAGATGTGTCATGAAAACTATACTTATCTTGCAGGTCAGTCAGTTACGTCTGCACATGCACTGGGGCGCTTTCAAGTTATCGACAAAGGGACTCGAAAATAGCTCAAAAACAGTTGGAACATTGCCAGTAACCCGAAAAACTATCCTTGTAATCGATTCAAGGCCACAATGATTTCTTCAAACCTTGCGTTGTCTTTAACGAATGTGAGCTTAGGGGACTGGACTGCCTCAGTCAGTATGTATCCTTTCAGCTACGCAATGTTCTTTTTAAATGCATCCTCATCAAATCAAAGAGGAGTTAGATTGCGCTGTGTTACAGTGCGTAGTGTGCAGTGAAGTCAATTTAAATTGCATAGTGTGCAATCCATTAATTTTCATTCATGGGCTCCTTTTTCCTTCATAAATTCTACAATAGCGAGTTTTAATTTGAGAAATCGCTCCAGGCATGCCCCTTGAGTTATCCAACGTACTGGGCAGTAATATTTGAAGTTTCCATACTCTTCGTCCACTTCTATTGAAAACTGTTGAAACCGACAAGGGAATAATTCCTGCGACTTCGGAAAACTTACTATTTGTACCACTGATGTCCCTACGTGCTGCATGCCTGCAAATTTAGCATAAAGTGTTTCTTGACGTACAGAAGAACGTGTCCAATCTGCCGGTCGTTGTAATTTTTTGCTCTTCCCTTGTCATCTAAATCTTTAAATTCTCTCTCTATGGCATTGTAACGTCGTTTCATAGGAAATATGCAGTACCTATCGCTGATCGAATTCAGACTTTTCATCTCTCTCTTCCGTCACTGCTATTCACTTTAAAGAATTGTGACCAAAGATCGCTAGACTGACCCTTTTTGTGCAAACAGCCACTGGACGTGTGAACGTCCTTCACACCACGGACAACCAGCCAAGGCTAAACAGCGCTGAAACCACGATTCTGTCGCACTAAGAGATTTGCGCCGACCGATAAATGCCACGGCGCAACAGTAAGTGAAATGTCGCGCTGTTCCGGGTACGTCCAAAGGAGGACCAAGCAAAGCTTAGTGGCGGGCCGGAGCTTTGGCCCCCACCAGACTCACACACGCTGCACGTGTGAAGTTTGGCATGCCGTGGACCACCCTGTTTAAAGTGAACTGGAATGCTGAGAGAATAACGGTTTTGCGGATACCGATATTTCATTTTGAGCTACTACTGGGAACTTCAGTTTCCTCGATCAGTGCATTGTAAGAGTTCATCTAGTTGTGGACATCGTTTTATGTTAATTCTTAAACTGATTTGTGGCTAACTTGTGTCTCTTGTATGTTGTGAGATGACTGACAGGAGCAATATGAAGTATGCTGGTTCGACATGTGATACGGAATGTACCTTGCCAATAGCGAGCATAGTTCGCGTGGAAGTAGCGTGTGGAGCTGTATGTTCAGCAGATGCCACGACAGACTCTGCCTTTGGCGGATGTAAGCCGACTATCGCATAGGTAGTCTGAAGACCTCTACCCGACTCATCTATTAGAGTAGATTCTTGGAGGGCCCTCAGATTTACAGGTCACAATGCTCAATCTTTCTTCTATATGGCTACTCTTGTTTACAGTACTTAGGAACCCGAAACAAACCACGATTTTGCCAAGCGTTTTCTCAGCATTGCTGGAATTATTGCTTCCGGCTCCATCTGTCTGTTGCATTGAGCTGACATCTGTTGATCTGGTTGTAATGGCGACGGCGTCTGTCGACTCTCTTGATACCAGTTACGACCATGTGTAACGGCTACAAACTCTGTCTCCACTTCTGCCATCCCACTTCTGGCACCAATTGTAACTGGCTGATAAGAAGAATCGGTTAGTCCGAGGCGGCGTTGCGTTACTTCGTGCTGTCCGTCCGCACGTAACACAACGATCCCATTTTTTCTGAGGGATTACCATTTATTCCAGGAGCATTTTTTTAAGTTCTGTATCAAATTCTTCTCGAGGTAAAATATCTCTCATCAGATATTCATCAACATTGTCATCCTTTTCCACGATAATCTCTACAAGTTTTATTTTCCCTTTGATAACCGTTCGATATATTCACTCCACTTTTCAGCCACCCCTTGTATACTATGTATATTCGGCCCTACATATTGCCATATGAGCTCTTGATTTTCGTGGAGTTGCTGCTATTTCCTCCAAAAGTTTCATTAATTTTATTAAAGGCGGCATCTGTATTTCGAATGATCATGCATTCATCTACTGTTGTACGTATCTCTTCTAGTCATTCCTGCTCTGCCATTTTTTACTTTTTTTACCCATTTTTTAGAAGTCTCTTTCGCCTGTTACCTCATTCGTTTGCTTAATTTTTATGTTTTCTCCTTGAATTAATTAAATTCGGTATCTCGTGCGATACCCAGGGGTTTCTCCTCGGCCTTGTGATGCAGCTGTTTGCTCCTCTGTTGCTTATATTTGTTGCGTCTAATGTTTCCGTCAAAAGTTGTCTAATGCTCTCTTTGATCCCACCCACAATCCTGACTTCGTTTCCAGTTTCTGAATCCCGCTGTCTTAATTTACCACCTTCGCTTAGTTGCTTGAGTTTTACTCTCCAGTTTGTAGCCAATTAATTATCGTCATGGCAAACTATGGCCAAGTAAATTTTTACACATTCAGTACTCGATTCGATATATCAGGCTTATAATGACATACTCTATCTCAGTATTTTCAGTGTCTCCAGACTTCTTCCATGTGTACAACCTTCTCTTATGACTGATATAAGAAAATCTAGCAATAATCAAATTCTGTTTTGTGCAAAATTTTACCAGATGCCTTCCTCTTCCAATCCCCAGATGGCTTCCCTATCCATTCCTTCCCTCCTTCATATTACCTAACTACTTTTCTTTCTCTTTCTTTTAACACTACCGCATTTCAGTCCCTATCACAATTAAATTTGTATCTTACTTAATGATCAGAGTACTTTCATTTACCTCATCACAGGTGTTTCCGTCTCTTTGGCATCTGCGAAGCCAGTGTGGGTATAAACCTTTAATACTGTGGTGCGTGTTGCATTTGTGTCTGTCTGTGCAACTATAGTGGGTTCACGGCTCTGTCAATAGTAGTTCATCCACATTCCTATTTTCTTATTCATTGCTGGACCTACTAATGCATTCCACTATTTATTTTAATATTGCCAAACCTGTACGTACCAAACCAGAGATCCTGCTCTTGTTGCCATCGAACTGCTGCAACTCCTATATCTGTCTTGACCGAACTCATTTCTCTATTTAAAGTCTCTGACCTTTCTACCCGATTACTGGGTCTAACACTCCACATTTCGATCCATAGAACGCTGGATTTTTGTTTACAGATGACTCAATCCTCCTGACTCTCCCAGACCTGGAATCTGTGGGGGGACTACTACACCAGGGAATATTTTACCGCCGCGTGGGATTAACTGAGCGATGTAACACGCTACAGTCATGGGCTGTGCGGCTGGTCCCGGCGGAGGTTCGAGTCCTCCCTCGGGCAAGCATGTGTGGGTTTGTACTTAGGATAATTTAGGTTCAGTAGTGTGTAAGCTTAGGGACTGATGACCTTAGCAGTTAAGTCCCATAAGATTTCACACACGTTTGAACATTTGAATAATTTACCCAAGAGCAAGCCATCATTATTACGCCTTACAGCTGTGTAGTATCTGCCGTAGTTTGCGCTTTGTTTCATACCCTCTCTTTCGTCTGCACTTTTCACTACCAAGCTTCAGAAAAATGGAGCTCAAGGTTCCGACAGGTCCCTGAAACCTACTGTTTATAAGATTTCAGTATGGAATTATGCTTTAACTGTAAAATTGTTCTGTAAGTGTACGTACTGCTAAGCATAGTGTAAGGTATATAGTTTAATGGAACTACTCGTCTATGGAATATCTGAGTAAGACCTTAAAACTGACTGTATTTTATTCATGACACTGCAGATTTCCTTTTGAACACTGAATATATGTGACGTTTAAGAAACTGTGTCCCACGCCGAGACTGCATGTAAACTACTAACTGCACTACTGAAGCCACATCACAGTGTGGCCCAAAGCGTCAACATACTTAAAGCTCTTCTTGTCAAATTTTTATTTCCTTCCGATAGGGTGTGTGTTGATTAAGAGCGATCTGACTTTCATTGTTATTTTTGATTTAGTTTTTCAGTACATCAGCATGTCACTACCAGTGAAGAATTCTAGTGTTTGATTTACGTATTCCGATTCTATCATTGTGACAACTGCATTACTCCGACCAAAACTCGTAACTGCGGCTCTGATGTTATTGCTTTTCCGGTTAATAATATTAAATAAGAAACACGTTTCTAATATTCTGCAAAATATTATTTATTTGCTCATGCACCGGCTTTCAGTTTCTGAAGTAATCTTCAGGAGAAAACTCATGTTAATGTTCTTAAACCGTTTATCTTATTATGTGTAGCGTAAACTCCTGAATTGATCTATCCAATTCAATCCAATTCACTCAATTTCGTAGCTATCTGATCCACAAGTTCTTCGCTGTTGACAACCAGTACTCGCATGCCTGTGAGGTTAGTGAATGAAACATGAACATTACCTTTCCCTCACTGATGTTTCGTGGCTTTACTGACTAGGAGCTACTAATATTTTATTAAGTGTTCAATTTACAGCCACTTTTTGAGGAATTTACGGTAATTTTTTAAAAATTTTTGTTGGGACACTTCATTCTTCTTACTCGCTTCTGTTTACATTGTGGGTGTCCACGTAACCTTTTCCACGCCATAATCCCAGAAATGTTCACAAAAAGTAGACAAATGTCTATAACTTTGGCTGAGAAATCTTGATATTCACTTTCTTTTTTATGATGAAACAGCACGAGTTCTCGTATAGTATGCATAAGAGACCCTAGATAAGTACTTATAGTCACAGAAATTTGAATTAAGAGGAGATTAGGAGACGATATAAGACAACTAAAATACTTACCACACCTCAGGAATAAAACATAGTTCTGTTGTCAAGTGGTTACCTCTCGGCTCTTGTTGTTGTTGTTGTTGTTGTGGTCTTCAGTTCAGAGATTGGTTTGATGCAGCTCTCCATCCTACTCTATCGTGTGCAAGCATCTTCATCTCCGAGTAACTACTGCATCGTACATCCTTCTGAATCTGCTTAGGGTATTCATCTCTTGGTCTCCCTCTACGATTTTTACCCTCCACACTTCCTTCCTTGTTTATCCCTTGATGCCTCTGAACTTGTCTTACCAACCGATTCCTTCTCCTGGTCAAGTTTTGCCACAAATTCCGCTTCGCCTCAGTTCTCTTCGGTACCTCCTCATTTGTGACGTGATCTGCCCATCTAATCCTGAGCATTCTTATGTAGCACCAAATTTCGAAAGCTTCTATTCTCTTCTTGTCTACACTATTTAACGGCCATGTATCACTTCCATACATGGCTACACTCCATACGAATACTTTCAGAAAGGACTTACTGACACTTGAATCTATATTCGATGTTAACAAATTTCTCTTCTTCAGAAATACTTTCCTTGCCATTGCCAGTCAACGTTGAATATCCTCTCTACGTCTACAATCGTCAGTTATTTTGCTGCCCAAACTGCCAAACTCATGTACCACTTGAAGTGTCTCACTTTCTAAACTAATTCCCTAATTCTTCGTTTTTATAAGTCTGACAAAAATTATAAGATTTGCTGTAATTTTTTAGATGGGAACCTGATATCAAACACCTATAAAGTTAAGTTTTAAGTGTATACTATCTTTCCTAACACTCGGATACAAACTCATCAACGTTTTTACCCCGAACAAATAAGCTTTAGCATCTTGTGCCGAACAGTAGCACTTTGAAAGTGTTATTGATATTGGTGTCTCTAAAAGAAACACGATGTTACTGCAGATATGTAGCTTGGTTATTTTGAAACACAATTTCGTAAAATGGGTATAAAAAATTCTTTTAATCCTTGCAGTAAAGTTGCCACCTAGTTGACTTTAATCGAAATATTGTAGAAACTCTTAGCATTTGCGTGTTGTGATACGTACTTTTCGACCTGTGGTCGAAACTGCTCTCATGACATAATGACAGCACTGTCCGTCAAATTGTTGTCATGTACAAGCACAGATACGAGTAGACAATTTTCACGTCCGTAGGGAAGTACCATCACGGCGATTCGAATATCGCGCAATAATTGAACCAATTAATTTGAGTAAACGCAGCAATTGTATCGTTTTAAATAACACAATATCGAAAAAGAGACACCAGCACTCATTGGACATCGCAAGTAACAGAGGTGTCGTTTACCAGAGCAAATGAACCTTTCATTAATTTCGTACCTATACTTTCATTAGTTACTACATGTTTACAGTACCCGCCAATAGCCAGATGCATTAAAAGTTAATAATTCAATTATTATTGGTTTTCCCGTCTCAATATGACTGCAATTAAATAGTATTTTTCACCAAACGCGTTCCGCTTTTATTTATGAAGCATATTCTGTGCTCATGCTTCTCTTCTATGGCAAGAAAGCCAAGGTATCTTGAGGAAAGTTATCACAGTACTAAATTAAATTTCATTAATTTTTTCTTCATAGAAAGTATATTTCATTTCCTCTATAACATAATGTGACTGTTGTGGGAACTGAATGATCTAAAATTACTAAGAATTAGTGTATTAATGGCTTAAAGATAATGTTTATTGTTAAATGAATTGGATTAAGATAAAATATTATGTGTCTGTACCCGATTAAAGAGCCGTATTAAGGGATGAAGTGTGTTCTCGTGAAATGACGGGATTGAGAGTTTGGGATGGAGTGTAGCAGTATGAAGAAAGAAGATCGCCCGGGGTGTGGTCATACACTTCCCTCTTCCTAGGTCTGCAAACTGGAGACCCCACTCCCTTCATCCCACTATGTCGAAACAAGAAACTACCAGCTTTTTCGCTGTTATACTCTCCTTTCGTAGCGCACCTCATAAATCAGCGGTGACGCAATGTGTAGACATTCCCGGGTGGTGTTTATTTCCCACAAAATGCCTTACACCACGTGGAGTACATGTATGAGTTAAATGACAGTATTAACGCAAGAATCGCATATGGACATAATCTACATTAATCTTTGCAGACTGCTTCACACTGATATGGGTTAAGGGGGGGGGGGGGGGAAATCTACTCATAGTTATCCCGTACGGCCATACTAGCGTTCTTCAGGGAAATGCCACTTCTTCCATCATAACGCTTATCGCTGTTCAGATTGCAGACGATTTGTACCTCACTAGCATTTCCCCTCCAGTTCCGTTATGTGCGCAGACAGAACAACTTCACAGCGCTTTTAATTATATAGTGGAGCTATTGGCAGTTTATTTTTTGAGTACTTACTTCCAGAGATCATGTGGGTTTTATGTAACATACCTTCCCATAACCAGCAGCTGAGAAGTTTTTAATTTTTTAATGTGATTTTTTCACTGAAAGTGACTAGGAAAGAGCCTGAAGAGCTATATACAAGTAATTTGAGAAGATTTGGGAATATTGAAAGCTTCACGAACAAAATAAATGGTATTGTTTGTCCGTCTTGCAGAAAATAGAGCGGAAGACCTGACTCAATTAAAACGCTTCTGAGAGAGGTTCGTTCACAGGAACAGCTTCCACGTTACGTGAGAGTTACATTAAACTGAAGTTGAATTTGCTTTTAAGACCAACTGTTTGTTTCGAGCGAATGCTATTGACGATAAGTATCTTGATAAACAGAAGAAAAAACTCAGAATTTCCGGGGAAAGGTTTACAATGTTCTGTCCTTCGGTTAGGACAGGATAATTTCAGTTTGTGAACAGGAGAGGAAGGATGAATTGGAGCACATCATCCAAAGGCATGTCCGCTGCGATGAGGATCTACAACCTGCAAATGAAAGGTATCGGGAGGAATGCTATGAAAAGATTTTTAGGAGCTGAAAACCTACATTGAGAAAAAGAAGACACTCAGAATATTAAGGAATTTCAGCGTCCGTGAAGGAAATATTCAGTTGCACATAGAGAGATGACGACAACCATTTCATCATAGGAGGGCTCTTGCACTGTGTTTCGTGGACAATATTTCATATAAAGGCATCCAAGAACAAAATTAGCGAAAACTGGAGATATCACATTGTTTTCAGAACAGTTTGTACAAGAATGGCTATTGTGTGCTTTCGTAGTTCAGGAGAAAAAAATTGCATTTAGTGTACTATTCTTGAAACTTCAAAGACGAGCAAGCAGACAGGGAGAGACTCGTAGGAGCACTTCCTAGAATAACCTTGTAAGATATAACGTAAATGGAATATGAATTCTACCTTGTGTCAAACTATGAACAAGGACTAAGGAAATGGTACCTTGTGCACTTCGTAACCTTCTGAAGTGTATTTCAAGGAAAAAGGAAAGCCAGGAAAGAATCTAACGTCGTAACCTCATGCCTTCATTGCTGGCTTTCGCCCTCCAACATCCACATGTCCTATCTTACATGCTGCCACTCTCTTCACTCACAAGAGTTGGGTCAAAAAATTGAGTCAGTCTACTTCTTGGTTTGGTGTTCAGTGGAACTTTTTACGAAGCTCAAAGGCTGGAGTTGCAATCGTGGGCAACACTGAAGAGGTTGCCTCAGCTGTAAGACCCAGTCAATGTCTAATCAACAATGTCGAATTCATTGTCTCCACAGTCGTCATCTGGAATATTTTTCACAGCATGGAGAGTATCGAGCACAACACCCCAAATTTTTAGCCATTATTCCAACAGGCGATACCCTAGTTCTCCCAGCATCTAAAGAGTTCCAGTGTCTTAGATCAGTTCCTTCTGAAACAGGAGTAGGTCACCTAGGTGTTAAAGAATTCATTGTTTCTACTGTCGTCGGCTGGAACAGTTTTCACAGTATGGAGGGTATCAAATGCGTCACACCCAGGCTCTAAACTTCATTGTTAGCAATTAGGCCAACAAGCTATGCCCTAACTCTCCCACCATTTAAAGAGGCCCAATAGCTTAAATCGGTTCCTTCTGTAACAAAAGTACGTCAGCTAGGTGTTACGGTATTTCAAATATTTCAATATTGAACAATCAGTGCATAGTGACTGATTGCTGCTATAGATTTGAACTTAATCATCACCATTCCATTAAATATGAACACCAAACAAGCAATATATACTGTGGATGCGAGGTGACTTTCTCCATTCAATACAGCACACGCTAAAAGTTCCAGCAATTTCTCAACGGAAGGGATTGAGCAGTCTACCATTAAAACAGTTAATGGAGCGAGAAGGGCAGAACTTTACTGCCACTCATTAATTCACCAAACTGTGTGTACAACAAGGTGTACCGGTCTTTAAAACACGCTGTCAACGTTAAACAACAGGAAGGTGGCGCATTTACCAAACAAGTCTCTTTCCTGCCTAAACTGGCCATTAATACGTAACACGCACAAATTAAACGTTTCGCGAACATCGTTCACAGGAACTGGTTTTACATACAATCTTACTTAATAACAGCAGATAGGTATCTGTTTCCCCTCACTTATTGTGTGTGGTGATTTATGTAGATTCCATGTATATACAGATATTTATTAGTATTATTAGTAACTCATATATATACTCCATGTAGTGTAGATGTATATGTGCACTGCGTCGCAACTGATTATGAGGCACACCACAGAACAGTCGGTATAGCTTCATGGAGCAACGTGTAGTTGGTTTCTGTGACGAAATGTGGTAGAGAGTGATGGGACTCACCTGCTCCCTCTTCAGTTGGCTGCTACCTGATTTCCTTGAGGCTAGTGTACTCCAACCTACATGCCACCGAATCGTCACACTAGTAGAACACATTTTGTCTACATCTACATCTACATTTATACTCCGCAAGCTACCCTTCGGTGTGTGGCGGAGGGCACTTTACGTGCCACTGTCATTACCTCCCTTTCCTGTTCCAGTCGCGTATGGTTCGCGGAAAGAACGACTGCCGGAAAGCCTCCGTGCGCGCTAGAATCTCTCTAATTTTACATTTGTGATCTCCTGGGGAGGTATAAGTACGGGGGAGCAATATATTCGATACCTCATCAAGAAACGCACCCTCTCGAACTTTGACAGCAGGCTACACCACGATGCAGAGCGCCTCTCCTGCAGAGTCTGCCACTTGAGTTTGCTAAACATCTCCGTAACGCTATCACGCTTACCAAATAACCTTGCGACGAAACGCGCCGCTCTTCTTTGGATCTTCTCTATCTCCTTTGTCAACACGATATGGTATGATCCCACACTGACGAACAATACTCAAGTATAGGTCGAACGAGTGTTTTGTAAGCCACCTCCTTTGTTGATGGACTACATTTTCTAAGGACTCTCCCACTGAATCTCAACCTGGAACTCGCCTTACCAACAATTAATTTTATATGATCATTCCACTCCCAGATATTTTACAGAAGTAGCTGCAACCAGTGTCGGTTCCACTATTATATATTCATAGAATAAAGGATCCTTCTTTCTATGTATTCGCAATACATTACATTTGTCTATGTTAAGGGTCAGTTGCCACTCCCTGCACCAAGTGCCTATCCACTGCAGACCTTCCTGCATTTCACTGCGGTTTTCTAATGCTGCAACTTTTCTGTATACTGCAGCATCATCCGCGAAAAGCCGCATGGAACTTCCGACACTATCTACTAGGTCATTTATGTATATTGTGAAAAGCAATGGTCCCATAACACTCCCCTGTGGCACGCCAGAGGATACTTTAACGTCTGTAGATGTCTCTCCATTGAGAACAACATTCTGTGTTCTGTTTGCTAAAAACTCTTCAATCCAGCCACACAGCTGGTCTGATATTCCGTATGCTCTTACTTTGTTTATCAGGCAACAGTGCGGAACTGTTTCGAACGCCTTCCAGAAGTCAAGGAAAATGGCATCTACCTGGGAGCCTGTATCTAATATTTTCTGGGTCTCATGAACAAATACAGCGAGTTGGGTCTCACACGATCGCTGTTTCCGGGATCCATGTTGATTCCTACAGAGTAGATTCTGGGTTTCCAGAAATGACATGATACGCGAGCAAAAAACATGTTCTAAAATTCTACAACAGATCGATGTCAGAGATACAGGCCTATACTTTGCACGTCTGCTCGACGACCCTTCTTGAAAACTGTAAGTACCTGTGCTCTTTTCCAATCATTTGGAACCTTCCGTTCCCCTAGACACTTGCAGTACACGACTGTTAGAAGGGGGGCAAGTTCTTTCGCGTACTATGTGTAGAATCGAATTGGTATCTCGTCAGGTCCAGTGGACTTTCCTCTGAGTGATTTTAGTTGCTTTTCTATTGCTTGGACACTTATTTCGATGTCAAACATGTTTTCGTTCGTGCGAGTATTTAGAGAAGGCACTGCAGTGCGGTCTTCCTGTGTGAAACAGCTTTGGAAAAAGGCGTTTTGTATTTCGGTTTTACGCGTGTCATCCTCTGTGTCTGGTTATGCTGTTTCGATCCACTTAATGATTTAAAGTAAGACCAGAACTTCCTAGGATTTACTGTCAAGCCGATAGATAGAGTTTTAGTTTCGAACACAATGGACGCTTCTCGCATAGCCCTCCTTACGCTAACTTTGACATCGTTTAGCTTCTGTTTGTCTGAGAGGTTTTGGCTGTGATTAAATTTGTAGTGAAGCTCTCCTTGCTTTCGCATTAGTTTCCTAACTTTGTTGTTGAACCACGGTGGGTTTTTCCCGTCCTTCACAGTTTTACTCTGCACGTACCTGTCTAAAATGGATTTTACGATTGCTTTGAACTTTTACCATAAACACTCAACATTGTCAGTGTCGGAACAGAAATTTTCGCTATCATCTGTTAGGTAGTCTGAAATCTGCCTCCTATTACTCTCGCTAAACAGATAAACCTTCCTCCTTTTTTGATATTCCTATTAACTTCCGTATTCAGGGATGCTGCAACGGCCTTATGATTACTGGCTCCCTGTTCTGCGCTTACAGAGTCGAAAAGTTCGGGTCTGTTTGTTATCAGTAGGTCCAAGATGTTAGCTCCACGAGTCGGTTCTATGTTTAACTGCTCTAGGTAATTTTCGGATAGTGCACTCAGTATAATGTCACTCGATGCTCTGTCCCTACCACCGGTCCTAAACATCTGAGTGTCCCAGTCTACATCTGGTAAATTGAAATCTCCACCTAAGACTGTAACATGCTGAGGAAATTTATGTGAAATGTAGTCCAGATTTTCACTCAGTTGTTCTGCCTCTAATGCTGCTGAGTCGGGATATCGGTAAAAGGAGCCAATTATTAACCTAGCTCGCTTGTTGAGTATAACCTCCACCCATAATAACTCACAGGAACTATCCACTTCTATTTCACTACAGGAAAAACTGCTACTAACAGCGACAAACACGCCACCACCGGTTGCATGCAATCTATCATTTCTAAACACCGTCTCGCCTTTGTAAAAACTTCGGCAGCATTTATCTCTGGCTTCAGCCAGTTTTCCATAACTATAACGATTTCACCTTTGATGCTTTCTATGAGCGCTTGAAGTTCCGGTACCTTACCAACGGAGCTTCGACAGTTTACAATTACAATACCGATTGCTGCTTGGTCCCTCAATATGGCACTACTGCACTTACATGTGGTATACATGTTTAACTTTTATTGTTAATACATTTCGTTTGAAAAGAGACATTAGTTTTATAGCATTTAAATTATATTTTAAATAATTTCCAATTTTTGAGTCAGCTGCATCTTCCAGTCCATTAGTCGTAGAGAAGAAATGAGGGGGACCTTCACAGTGGGATAAGTAGTGGGGTTAAATTGCATGTGTGGATACGTGCAGATACATTTTCTGTAGAATCTCTGGGTTTTAGTTCTCCATCCCACCCTCCCCCCTCCCCGCCCCCCCCCCCCCGCCCCAACACACACAGCAAACACATCGACACAGAAAGCCATAGACCCTCTCTGTTGAGAGGTCAGACAAATATGTGGTCCTGGAAGAGGTCAGCAGCTTTTTCAGTAGTTGCAGGGGCACAGTGTGGAAGACTGACTGATCAGGCATTGAATCACTGACGAACACGGCCTTGCTGTGATGGAACTGCAGACAGCTAAAAGCAATGGGAAATTACAGACATAATTTTCCCCATTGCATTGCAACTCTACTATATGATTAAATGAGAATGGAATCCAGTTCGGTGAAATATTCTGAGGAATATTCCCTTGATCTCGATCTCCAGGCAGAGACTACTTAGAAGGATCTCGTCACCAGGAAAAACAAAACTGGCACTCTACTGGTTGTAATGTGAAATGGAAGTTCCCTTGATTGGGCTGGTATGATAGGAATTTTAAAAAGAGGATTAGACAGGCGCAAGTTAGATATAATGGTGAAGAGTAAAGTTCTGGAACAGAAGGAACAGGACTACCAGTTAGGTGAGTACATGGTAATAATTACAAAATCATAAGGGGGTTTCTTTAGTTTATTTAGCATATGGCTTACAGCATTATATTTCACAAGTACCTACAATTAAGTTGATACAATATTAGATAAAATGATGTCAATCAGTACAGATGCACCTACACGTACGTATGTATAGATGATAATGAAAGCCGGAGAACTGGGAATAGCTAAAAGACGTTGAGATATCAGTTTTCCATCATAACTGCATATCTAAAGACTCCAGCCAGTTATTTGCTGCAGGTGTTGCATCTACGAAGTCTTTCAAGGTACCCATGAATTTTCTACTTGGGCAGTCATGTAAAATGTGTTCCATCGTTTGTTCTGAAGTTCCACTGTTGCACTGGTCATCATCGGTAACTCTCCACTTATGTGGCGTTGCTCTGGTCATGCGTGGCCATTTCTGGTATAACTGAGGGAACTCCAAATTTTTCTTGGTAGGTTAGCAGCTGGTAGTTGGATGGTCAGATCAATATTATCTAACTTTTTACGACAATCGATGGACGTCCACTGATATCTCCAGCCATTTATTAGATTATAGGTTTTTAGGAAGCTACTTGGCCAGTGTTAACCAGATTGGTTCTCTACATTTAATTGGGTGCATGGTAAGTTGTTGAATGTTTCATGAATTTCAGAGTCTGTGGGTTGTTTGACTTTCATCCATTCATGTCATTCTGCTTGTTGTCATCGGAGATTTGGAGGGGCTGTACTGATGTAGACTGTGTGGTGTGTTGGTGTGTATTTAAGAGTTCCTGTCGAGATCCACAATCACATCATTTATATAGATATCTAGTTCTTTGTCATGGCTACTTCTGCTCTAAACAGGAGAACAGTATTTCTCTATATGTTTTAAAGTGGGTGAACAGACACTCACTAAAAACAGTATTTCCCTATATTTTTTGAAGTGGGTGAACAGACACTCACTAAAAATCTATAAATGCTCGATAATTATTACAAAAAGGGTAGATTTTTCCTGAATCTCAATAAAACAGAAGTCAGCACGTTCCACCTAAGCAACTCAATGTAAAACAGAGAACTGAATTTAATTCTCTGCAACAAAAATTATGACACTGTCGGCACCCAAAACATTGGGGTGTGACGCTCGACTGATACTTGACATTTAGAAAACACCTACAACTAACAGGATAGGAACTACAACCAAGAAATGAAATAGGGGTAAAGCAAGAGAATGAATAATAATTATAAAACTAGGATTTCGGGTAAATTACTATGAACGTAATAGTTAACTCATTATCGTAACAAAGTTAATATGCCGACTAGTTCCGCAAAAGTTGAGTAGATTAAAATAATTTTTTACGAGGTAAAAGAAATTATTCAGGTGGTTAATGGACAGGACCTCTTAAATTGTGATGGGGGATTGGAAACCAATTGCAGGATAAAGAAAAGACGGAAAATTATTAGATGAATATGGTCTGAGGTTAAGGAGTGAAAGAGGAAGCTACTTGGCAGAATGCCGCACAGAGCATATTTTAATCATCGTTAACATTTTATTTAAGGATCATGAAGAGATCTGAAGACACTGAAAGATTTCAGATAGATTGTATATCAATACGACAGAGATTTCGGAACCATATTTTAAACCGTTCGAAATTGCCAGGGGCACATGTCGACTGTGACTACTACCTATCGGCGATGAATGAATAAATTGCAAAAAAGTAGGAAAGTAAGGAGATGGGATCCGGTTAAGTTGAAAGAACCCAAGGTTGTAGAGCATTTAAGAGGGAGTGTTAGGCAACGATAGACTGAAACAAAGAAAAGCAACACAGTAGAAGACGAATGGGTTGTTTTGAGAGGTTAAAAAGTGAGGGCATCGGGGGATGAAGAAGGTAATCGTCAAGACGTAGTAGATAGACTTGAATATCACAGGATATATTGAACTATATTAATGAAAGGAGAAAATATTAAAAATGGAGCAAATGAAGCAGGCGAAGGGGAATACATAAGTCTAAAAATGAGATTGAGAGAAAGTGTAAAATGGCTAAGCACGAATGGCTTGATGATAAATGCGAGGATATAGAAGCATATTTAATTAAAGAGAAAATAGGCAGCGTATATACATAAATTTAAGGAGCCCTTGGAGAAAAGAGTTTAGTTAGGAAATCAGTACTAAACAGGGAACGAAAGTTCAAATGTAGAAGCAGTGTATAGAGGGACTATATTACGGAAATAAACCTGAAGGCTAAAATATAGGAACAGATATGGACATCGATGAAGATGAGATACGACATTGTGAGAAGAATTTGACAGTGCACTGAGAGTTCCAATCACTCCCTTCTCAGTCCCTTCTTAATTATTGCTTCCCTTTCATGCCCTCCGACTCCTATAACCACCATCTGGTTTCTGTAAAAGTTGTAAATAGCCTTTCGCTCCCTTTTTTTTCGCACTGCCGCCCTCAGAATGTCAAAGGGAGTATTACAGTCAACATTGTCAAAACTTTCTCTAAGTCTACAAACGCTATAAACATAGTTTTGCTTTCCGTAACCATTCTTCTATGAGAAATCATAGAGTCAGTATTGCCTCGCGTGTTCCTACATTTCTCCGAAATTCAAACTGATCTCCCCGAGACCGGCTTCTACGAGCTTTTCCATTCTCCTGTAAATAATTCGTATTAGTATTCTGTAAACTTTATTTAGCAAAGCGATTGCTCGGTAATTTTCACACCTTTCAGCACCTGCTTACTTTTTAATTGTAATTATTATATTGTTCTGGAGGTTGAAGGGTATTTCGCCTGTCTCATACATCTTGCTCACCAGATGGAAGAGTTTTGCTGTGGCTGGCTCTTACAAGGCTATCAGCAGTTCTAACGGAATGTTGTCTACTCCCGGAGCCTTCTTTCGACCTACGTCTTTCATTGCTCTGTGAAATTCTTCAAGCTGTATTTTATCTCTTATCTCAACTTCATGTGCATCCTCTTCCATTTCTGTAGTATTGCCCTCGCTTGTATCTCCTTTGCATTGACCCTCTATATACACCTTCCACCTCTGAGCTTTCGCTTCATTGCTTAGGACTGATTTTCCATCTGAGGTCTTGTTATTTGTACAGGTGGCTCTCTTTTCTGCAAACATCTCATTAATTTTGCCATGGGCGGTATCTTTCTTTCCCCCATCGATATATGCTTCTAAATCCTTACATTTGTCCTTTAGCTATTCCTGATTAGCCATGTTGCATTTCCTGTCAGTTTCATTTTTGATATGTTTACATTGCCTTTCGACTGCTTCATTCACTGCATTTTTATATTTTCTCATTTCATCATGTATATTCAATATCTCTTGCGTTACTCGCGAATTTTTTCTAGCATTATCTTTTTACCTACTTGATCCTCCGCTGCCTTCACTATTTCGTCCTTCAAAACTACCCATTCTTCTCCTACTGCATTCCTTCCTCATGTTTTTGTCAATCGTTCCCAAATGCTACCTCTGGAATTCTCAACAACCTCTGGTTCTTTCAGTTTATCCAGGTCCCATCTATTTAAATTCCTACCTATTTCCAGTTTCTTCACTTTTTATCTGGAATTCATGACTAATACACAGTGGTCAGAGTGCACATCTGTCCCTGGAAATGTATCGTAGTTTAAAACATTGTTGCTAAATATCCGTCTTACTACTCGTACTATTTAATCACTCTGAAACTTTCTAGTGTCTCCAGCTGTCTTCCAGATGTACAATCTTCTTTCATGATTCTTAAACCAACTGCCCCGTCACTTTCGTAGCACTACCTAGTCTTCACAAATTAGCACCACTTTACAAAAGCTCAAAACAACTGCCGAGAGCCGAAATACTAATTTTACTGTAAAGTGCCTGATGTATTCAAACTATTGTCCTGGATCATTCTAAAACTTTCACCAGCTGACTGACAGACTCTGTTGTATACGTGGCGAGCACAACAGTCTTCATCTGAAAATGTCGATTAAACAGTTTCAAGATGGGCAGGCGAAGGTAGTCGGTGAGCTATAAAGTAAATTTAATTTGTGCAAGTGTCAGAGACTGGGCAGCATCGAATACACTGGTAATTGCAGTCTGGTGCAAAACGTATGGGTAGTTTAAGCTTGTGTTTTTAAATGAGTGGTGGACATAACCTGTTTCCTGATACTTCTTTTGAGCAGAAGGAATTGATTAAAATCTGACAGACGAAATTGCCGTACCCTACTCAGAGAGACATCGCGCCCGCGGGCTGTGGTTTGAAAGATATAAATGTTTTTCAGGACTTGTTGGAAGAACTTAAATTCGACTGACGAGTTGGATCATGGAAGCCTGTACACTTCGCACAGACTCATTTTGACGTGGAACAATCCGTCCAAATAATCTAAACTGCTGAGCTGCTCACCACCCCTCAAAAACTAAACAGATGGAGCAGAAACAATCAGGAAGGTTCACGAGGGCCACTGTACCGACCCGACGACAAGCACCATAATGGTGGGTGCAATGAACAGCGTAGAGAAGGTGTGGAAATTGTTGAAGTCCGAAGTCCTGATCTGCGCAGGAATCAGTGAGATAATGGCAGAAACAGGAATCGTCAGTGCGAATGACTACCAGCCAAGGCTCCGACTTTGCTGTTACATGTTATACAACTACACGGAGCTTAACATGGCCATAGCAACTGCTTAAAAAAGATATTATTCGAAGGTTTCGCGATGTTTGACAAAATGTCTATCTGTTTATCGATGTGTAGGCTCGTAATGTCGTAGTGCGGTGCATTTTAGACTTGGGGAGTCAAGTTTTGGTGATCGTTAAGGGTGTGTAGAAGATACTCGACAAGAGAAATCCGTGGCTGCTGCTAAATATACTTTGGATGGAAGTCTACGATGCAGTATGTGGTAAGTGGTTAGAGATCAAGAAGGAGATCAGGGCTGATTTCAAATCTCAGTCGCACGTAGTAAGAGCAAATTTGGTCATGTGATCCTAAGACTGAAGGCTAGGCTGGGTCTCAGCTTCCTTAGGTTCTAATGAGTTGAACAGCACTTGAAAGAAAGACGCATGTTGGTGTGCTTGAATGGAACAGTAATTAAACGTAAATTCAGAGATAGCGTAGATGGTTTGTCAACTGGGATCCAGGACATGCCAAGGATTGTGCTCATTAGTGAAGGAAAAACAGTTAATGGACGTAGCAAAGGAACTGTTAAATGAAGACGGAGAAGAGGGTAGAGAGGTTGACCTGTCACGTTACCCAATGACAGAGACGATAGAAGATGATTTGTAGGGTACCGAAGAAGGATACAAAATTACGAAGAGTGGAAAGATGTTTCCTCCAGTGACTCAGAAAACTAGAAGACAATTTACTCAGCTCTAATGCTATAGAAGAGCCTGGTAGAACGTTCTACATTCTTCATCATTTAAGAGATTGGGGAGATGCAATGTGTAACATATCTGAAGAGGAGGATGACTCGAGCAGAGAGGAATACGAATGGGCAAACAGCGAATGTACAGTAAACACCCTGGAACAGAATTGTGTTGCGGAAAACAGAAAGTTCAGCTGTTGTAATAGTAAAAACTAAAACCAACAAGAAATACTGGGCAGTGACATCGAGGACGACCCGTGGGACATTTTATTCATCGTTGAAGACAATTAAAGGCAGTAAATATCTGACTATGTTTGCATACATGTTATGATGAATTAGTTAATAAGTTATTTAGCATACATACTATGTGAACATTCTCATGGGTGTACGAATAAATTAAATGTTTTTGTTTGTAATTAATAAAAGTAAGGCAAGGTGCAATTAGAAAGCCGGCCGAAGTGGCCGTGCGGTTCTAGGCGCTGCAGTCTGGAAACGCGAGACCGCTACGGTCACAGGTTCGATTCCTGCCTCGGGCATGGATGTGTGTGCTGTCCTTAGGTTAGTTAGGTTTAACTAGTTCTAAGTTCTAGGGGTCTAATGACCTCAGACGTTGAGTCCCATAGTGCTCAGAGCCATTTGAACCATTTTGCAATTAGAAAGGTGAGGTTAGTAGTGAGGATAGGGTTTCTGTTGAAACCAACGGAAAGGTCACGGATAAGCAAGTTTATGAGCTACTACTTTTTCTACATCTTCTATGGTGCATACACCTCAAGGAGAGCTATACACACCAATGACGTGGAAATAGAAACGATGAGGAGCCGCACGTTGAGTTGCCAGTACAACATCTCCCTCCTCAAACGCTTTGTAAAATTAATACTGTCTGACACGACACACGAGGTGCAGACACGTGGCTAGCAGCAGTTTCATCTTCCGTCCTATTATAGGCGGAAACCTGCTTAGTAATGTGATGCCACAGCTGAACTAGAGGTTACTGAGGGGGTATTTAAGGAGGAAAACTCGTTTTCTTGTGTGGAGAACCCAGAACACAGAGATCCAATCGGTTTTTTGACGATGTGCGTTCCTGATCTGGAAACAGAGCTCCTCAAAACCATTAACTATCCGTGATACTCCATCGTAAAGTGCAGCGCTTTGCTGTGTAGTGAAGTTACATAACACCTCCCCCCCCCCCCCCCCCCAAACAAGACTAAGGCATTGAGAAGATGTGCGTTGTGTACATTTGGGGAAAAATGGCGTGGTATCCTGGAACACCTCAACCGCTATGTGCTTTCACGATTCCACCATGAGTGCTATACGGGCCAAGTTTTCCGAGATGGAAGTTACAGGCTCAGGTAAATCACTCAATCACGTACTACACATAGATGTCTATACACATGTCTCTGATACGATAAATGGGGTGTTTAACTATACTGAGTTTCCTTAGGATACAGTACATAAGAAGGCACGTATTAATGCCCAAAATAAAAAAGACAACTATTGTTTGGTATGGTAAGTCCTAGCTTGTGAGATAAATTATGAGAAAAATTCTCACTTTCCTTGTAGATATCATGTAGGTACTAATATTATCGGGGGTTACAATTTTCAAGTTGTCGAGTTCCCTGTTAAGATCCAGGACATATCTAATTTTGAGGCTCAGAATGCCTGTATACTGGTTCATTTTTAAGCCTGAAGAATAGCAACACAGAGGAAGGTGGTAAGGTTACAAACAAAGCTGTCCGACACCCTAATTTTTCTCTCAATTTGGTGCTCAGCATAAGCTGATATCAACATACTGCTATTTTCCAAAGGAGACGATTATCACTAAGTATGGATCAGATATATGTTGTGACTCCTTTCATCCCAACTGAGTCGCCGGCCGGAATGGCCATGCGGTTCTAGGCGCTACAGTCTGGAACCGAGCGACCGCTAGGGTCGCAGATTCGAATCCAGCCTTGGACATTGATTCATTGATTGTGATGTCCTTAGGTTAGTTAGGTTTAATTAGTTCTAAGTTCTAGGCGACTGATGACCTCAGAAGTTAAGTCGCATAGTGCTCAGAGCCATTTGAACCAACTGAGTAAACACATGTGTAAAAAGCATATTTGCTTAGGTACCTCAATGCCTTTTCCACAAGAGGGTCATTAGCGGAACATATAGTGCAGTTCTCAACCAGGAAACTGGTTCGTGTTGTGATGCTCACTGAGCAAAACAAACTCTTGAAGTTTAAGAATACCCACTGTCAGGAGAGTTGTCAGTTTGTGGTGTATGCTGACTCTGAATGCCGCCTTGCTCCTATGACATGCCGTGAAGGTGACTGTAAAGCCTCTCATACTATCTTCACAGAAAACATATGTCATATACGGCTGTGTGTTCAATTGATTCTAGTCTTAGCAACCTCAAACTATATGTCATAGACGATTCTGTGATCTGGCTGCACACTGATCTTGAAAATATTTCATCGGAGCTTGATAAGCCTTACAGCACCAACATTTTCATCACCAAGTCATAGGACAATGGAAATTTGTAGAAGAAGGCGGTTAACGGTCATATCTGTGGGCAACCATTAGATTGGAAAGCGGAAAGTCCTTGTAGAGACTACTGTCATGTATCGGGGAAGTTCTGCGATGCTGTCTGTAACTCATGCAACCTGAAATGTAAATAACCACGACATTTACCCATCATTTTCCACAATTTGAGCGGGTATGATGCTCACATTCATGTTAAGAACTTGGCTGATTTCGTTGTGGAGAAAGATCGGGTCATTGTACTGCATGGAGGTGTTGAGGAATATATTTCAGTCTCCAAACGAATGGCGCCAAGAATTACGCTCCGCTTCCTGAACTCATTTCATTTTATGCTGGCACCACTATAGAATCTCGTTAAAACTCAGCACAATATTCGATGTGCATATTCTGATGACACACAGATTCAAATTGTGACAAGGAAGTGGGTTTCCAAAACAAGTATCACGACCGTATGGGAAAACTGAAAGAAACAAGACTACCCAAGATAATTGCATTACCAGTAACCTTATAGGTTATGCCATATCGGATGCTGAGTATGTGCTGTGAAAATTGGGCTGGAGTTTAACATTGCTGCTTTAGGAGACGATGCAAAACTTTGTATGAACAGAGATGTTCGTTTGCTTGCGAATGCTTTTGAGAAATTCCGGTGTGTATGCATCATCACATATACTCTGAATCATGCCTTTTGCTACACAACAATTGGGTTGTCTTGGGACGGTATCCCCAAGAAAACTAAAGCGGTATCGAACTATTAACCAGTGCTGTTTTCTTTGAGTGCGAGATTCATGGGGAGTCATTGCCACTGTATCCATAAACACGGCAGGGAAAATAACCATTAGGTGGATGACAGGCTGATCACATACCTTGATTCGAATTGTATCATGTACTTGGATGTGAGTAACTTATACGGGCATGCCAGTCAACAATCGCTCCAGATTGACGAGTTTCGATGGCTGTCTCAAGTTGAATGGCAGGGAGGAGGAGGAAGAGATTAGTGTTTAACGTCCTGTCGACAACGAGGTCATTAGAGACGGTGCGCAAGCTCGGGTGAGGGAAGGATGGGGAGGGAAATCGGCCGTGCCCTTTCAAAGACACCATCCCGGCATTTGCTTGAAGCGGAATGGCAGGGATTAGACGAAAATAACCGTAGTATGGCGACTGACTGTGGTGTATGGTATTTGTGGCGTCAGATATTAAATATCCTACTAGTTTGCATGGTGTGAATGCATAGTTTGTATGCCGCTATGTCCAGAGTAACAAGTTTCACGAAGGGGCTCCATCCTCAAACTGATGGTATCGCTGGGGATAAGTCATGCACTATAGACATTTCCAGCAGTATCTCAGATTATGGATGCTGCCAGTCACCATCACTTGCGCTATCTCTTTCAAGCAGTCACCCTGGTTGAAGTAGTATATTGATTTAAATACCAAGAAAAGGGCTTCTGTAAAGTACGATTTTGAAAAAAAATTCAAAATTAAAGAATAACCCAAATTCCAGCTAGACAATAGAAAATTTGGGAAAATACTTTGAAATTCTTATTACAACACAATAAGATGGGCGTTGGGGCATAAAAAAATGTATCGCCAGAATAATTTTTATATGGGTCACTGCCTTCAATAATAACTTCGTTGCTTTGGAGATGGCGAAGACTGCAGTAGAGTTCACGAAACCCGTCTACGTGGTGATGACAATATTAGACTTGTCCAAACTCCGCATATATCGATATCATAATGAGTTTGCGAAAATTCATTTCGATGATGCGTTGTTATTTTGTATGGATACAGATAATTTCATCTAAAGGGGGGAAGGGCTACGATCCATATGAAGTATTGAGATGTCAGGCCAATGCATTGCACACGGCTTCCCACAACGTCAGTCTTATGTTATTGTTCCATTGAACAAGAAGTTTATTGGCCTAACGAGGCGAGTACGCTGCTGATTGTGGAGTTTGTATGTCTCAGATCCAAAACGCATGCGCCGCTCGGAGTGGCCGAGCGGTTTGAGGCGCCATGTCACGGCTTGCGCTACCCCTCCCGCAGGAGGTTCCAGTCCTCCTTCGGGTATGGGTGTGTGTGTGTTGTTCTTAGCATAAGTTAGTTTAAGTAGGGTGTAAGTCTAGGGACCGATGACCTCAGCAGTTTGGTCCCTTAGAAATTCACACACATTTCATTTCATTTCAAAACAGATGTGTATCACTCATTTTGTCGTGCCTTCCGAAGGTGGGCAAAGGGTGAGTCTCATGCTGCATCACGGCCCTTGTGTTTGAAGATTACTTGCAGTGCGTGTACAGAAGTGTTCACGGTGCTCCACTGCAGCCACAGCGTATGGTACAGCAAACTAATATTCGTTCATGAGATTACCATGTGCACACTGTGCTGTAACCTAAAACCGATCTGTTTCTTCATGACGATAAGTTGGTCATTCGTGAGGACAGGACTGAAACTCGGCTAAACTCACACTATTCACATGATAAAAGTGGTGTGAATGAAAGAGAGTGAGATTACATGTGAATAATGGTGCAGTGATAGTGTAAATAGACCAAAAATCGTGTAAATATATATTCCCATCATGTGTACTGACAGAATACATTCTTTTAAATAGCCCTTTCTGATGCATACACCTGCAAATAGAACAGTTTTTTAGTTTCACCTGCTACTAGCACCAAAGTATGATTAGTTTTTAGTGTAGACATATATAACCCAGTCCATCGATAAAATTATGGATATTTTCAGCCAGTGCTTCTGTAGTCCAAAAGTTATAAATGCTCAACCACCGATACTGTTGGGTGGACTGTGGTTTTTTGGTTAGTATCAGTAATAGTGTGTAAATAAAGAAGAATTTATCCACTGAAAAAAAAGAGGAAAACTTGCATACTGTATCAGTGTTGTGAAAAAGAATAAAACTGTGTCTCAGGTTCCAAATTGTATCGGTGCTATGAAAAAAAAAGAATCAAATTGTGTCTCAAAAACCCAGTTGTGTCTATATATCTTTGAGAATTCAATAAATGAATGTTGTTACCATATGCCTTTGTCACTGATATTTGCGGAGAACCTAGCACACATGCTGTGTGTGTACAAAGAGTGTGTAAGACTCACAAATGACATTAGTTTTCAATATGAGTGGTTTTATGGATGTGAAGTTCAACACGGGGAGTAAATAAACATATGTAATGGTTGCATGGGATTTCATCAATCACGCTGTACGTACTGGATTATGGGATTAGATGGCGTGTGATGTGTCTGCTTCCAGAGACATTTAGTAGACATTCCTAAGATTATATCACCCGTGCCTGAGGAGAACGACAGTCATTGTATCTGGACAAGTTTGCTTACTTTATAACTATCAAAGTATAAGCAGGGTGAAATCAGTAAAAAGAGTAGACACAATGTAAGGTAAAAATTTATTTATTTCTCACCCTACTTAAAAGTAATTTTTCATTTTCATAAGCAGACACAACACTACTTTGATGCATTCACTTGAGCTGAGGGATTACAGGGCACCCCCATAATTTCAGATCTCGAATAGCTGCGTGCCTAAAGACTCGACTGCCGGCCGCGGTGGCCGTGCGGTTCTGGCGCTGCAGTCCGGAACCGCAAGGCTGCTACGGTCGCAGGTTCGAATCCTGCCTCGGGCATGGGTGTGTGTGATGTCCTTAGGTTAGTTAGGTTTAATTAGTTCTAAGTTCTAGGGGACTTATGACCTAAGATGTTGAGTCCCATAGTGCTCAGAGCCATTTGAACCATAAAGACTCGACTCATCCATGTGATCGTCTCCTTCCATTTGACGTAGATAATAGTACCCGGACAGTCGAATAATCGAAGCGATGCCATCTTATCTTTGTAAGGTATACCAGCTGCAGTGAATTTTGAGAAATTTCTGAAGATTCAAACCCCGTTCGCACATCTGTCCATCCTGATATCATTATCTCGTTCTGTTTTGAGCAGTCTGTTACGATGATTCATGCCAGCTCCTTGAATTTCTGTGGGATGAGTAGACATCCTTACCCTTCAGCATCCTCACAGTTAGAAACAAGGAACCTCGCATATACGTCAAATGCTCGACTGTGTGGCGTCAGCTGAAAGCCTATCTAATGCATGACGCGATTCATTCAACTAATATGAATGTAATGCCAAACAAGTAGAAAATGCCTGTAATATTATGAGTCATTTTGTTGAGTCTGTTAATATTTTGTGACAAATATTGTAAATGTTTTCCCTTAATCGCAAAGATAAAGAATACGACACTTCAATACGTACCATGAAAGCATGGAAGTTCATGTGTAATGCATATACACGAGGGCCATGATGTTCTCTACTGTTTGTTTTCTGTTTATCGCCTCTTTGTTCTGTGACTCCTGTGGGTCGATGTATGTATAACTAGCTGTCTGTATGAGCTTTCACGAGTTGTTAACTGAAAGTATCTTCTGGTTCCTTTAAAAAATACCTCTCTGCCATGTGAAATTTATTTAAAGAGTAATAATATCGCTGATGATCGCTCATCTGGCTTCGGCGGCGCTGAGTCTGCCATTACGTGTACTAAAGAATATTTCAGTGTTTGTTAGCTTCACTCGCAAAGGAAAATAATTCTTAAGTTCGTTTATAGATTTTTACAGTCAGTTTTCAATATTAAAGTTAGTTATTATTTTTGATTACGAAACTTAATCAGAGATTTTACACCGCAAGGCTTAGGTGAGGCTTCACCTCTGGTTTAAATTATTTTCAGATAATTCAAAGGATTAAAAGTTGACTCAATTCTTAAAGAGATAAAGTTAAAGAAATTATTTGCAATGCAGGTTTCGTTACGTTGTCATTCATTGAAAGAGAGCGTAACATTTTCATTAATAATAAATAAATTTTTTGCTTGCGTATTGAGATTAAGTCACGCTACGTATATTTAAGACTCATTTAATCGCGCTCAAAATACACGTGGTCTTCCAAAAAAATATTCAGAATTTACACTGCTACTTAACATTATCATCGCTGTAGGTTGCAACTGACGCCTGCACTCGTATTTCAGACCACACGTAGCTATCGGCACTGACTAATACGAAGTAACAAAACCAATTCTACGCCACAAAGATTATGTGGGAAGTAAGTAATGGTACAATTGTATACATTTTCATCCCACTGTAACAGTAAACTGTCATACAGAGAGAATTCCTAATTGAAGTAGACTCAGACATTAGTTAACTTGTAATTTTCAAAGCTATGAAATCATCTTCTATATCCCCCTTCTGTCAGTCTGAAACGCAAGAATGTTGAAACCGGGCATCTCGCGTTCAACGTTTGTCATGTTGCCATCAGTAGTTCTAGGTATTCAAAAAGCTCCCATGAAACGAAATTGAGTGGCAGATATCCACTGGCGTTCAAAATTTCTTGTATTTCAAATACCCCTCGTCTGCGACAGTGACGTGAGGCATCTGCCATATTATTTCACTAATGATGATTTCGTTCTCCCCTTGGGATCCTTGCATGTATGAGTTGGTATCCATCACACTCCGCGCCAGAATAAATTCCTGCTTAACATTAATAATAATTTCTGCATGTCTTCAAAGAACCCCACAACAATTTTAGATGTACATATGCAGTACATTTCTTGTACTCTTGCGCTCT
Organism: Schistocerca americana; assembly: GCF_021461395.2. Classification (NCBI taxonomy): domain Eukaryota; kingdom Metazoa; phylum Arthropoda; class Insecta; order Orthoptera; family Acrididae; genus Schistocerca; species Schistocerca americana. The sequence goes on along the minus strand of NC_060130.1, from coordinate 974,927,097 downwards.
TGTGCGCAATGGTTCGTCTATAGACCTCCCAAAACTTAGAACAAGGCATAGACATATGTTTTAATAGGTTATGCTGAGCTGATTTGTCTACATTACGTATATGGTCAATCTCAACCCCGTTAAGTTCATATCGTATTTCTTGAAATCGGAATGCTAAATCATTACGTGTAAGCTTCGATCCCACTGTGGGGAAACCATCCTAATTTCTAAATGCCCCATCCAGTTGTATAAAACTCTTACACGGAAAGGTTAAATGATCGTGCTATTGAATGACAATCCTAATATCGTCGTTTTTGTTAAATGTAATTGAAGCATAAGGTTTATGAGAGTAGTATTCTTGGAGTATAATTTGCTTATCATAATCTACAAGGGACCATTGCACTACGCGACGTCATTGCGGGGTTTTAGTCCCAACGTTTTAAAAAGCTCTTAGTTTGCATGTTTTATCACCTTGCGGTTCTGCTGTGAAGTGCTGTGTTCTGGGTTGTGTGTGCTGGTTTTATACCTTCCGCCTATCCAGTCTTAAATAAAGTAGCACACTGATTTCCTCACCACAAAGGTCAACAAGTTGATTACTCTGGTCCATAATACACAATTCCAGGTAATCCAAAGTCTGAACTATCGCCGGGAGCTATATAGAGTTGATGAAAGTCTCTAAAACCTGATACCTCGATCCAACTAACGGGAAGCATACATAAACTGTATAAATCACTATGTTTTTGCGATAGGAATTCGTTGCAGTGTTACACTCGTTGCGGAGTTTACTGAGGGGGACTACTATGTCCACCGTCTGATCAGATCTTTAAAATTTATTAACAATTGGTCCTTACAAAAACGGTCCTTTTGCGAAACCCATTAGTCGTCCTGTTGAGCCTTTCTGCTTGAAGTCAGTCGTTGCATTCACCATCGTGTCTTCAGTTTTAAGTGTATTGGTGTTGGCACGATCCCTTTTCCTGACTGTTATAAATTTCGTTTAAATCGTCAATACCGTATGCATGGGGTTATATTTCCACAACTGCTTTTCTACCTTAACTTCCAGATGCGGTTTATTAATAGCCTCTGTGATATTCAGGATGCTGCTGTGTATCTCCAGCCCAGTAATCGCACTACTCCACTCTCCAAGGCTTATATCAATCTGTGGGAAGTAATTCATATGTATTACTGACGATTGGTCTTTTAAAGTTAGAGTACACAACGTTGCATCTGAATCCGAACTGGTGAATGAGAGCTTAATGCAGCTCATAATGTATCCTTCTTCGTAAAGTCGGGAGGAACATGATGAATAGAAGACCCGAAGGTACACTATGTGATCAAACGTATTCGGAAACCTAGCTTAAAATGACTTACAAGTTAGTGGCGCACTCCATCGGTAATGCTGGAATTCATTATGGTGTTGCCCACTCTTAGCCTTGATGACAGCTTCCACTCTCGCAGGCATACGTTCAGTGAGGTGCTTGAATATTTCTTGGGGAATGGCAGCCCATTCTTCACGGAGTTCTTCACTGAGGAGAGGTATCGATGTTGGTCGGTGAAGCCTGGCATGAAGTCGGCGTTTCAAGCCATCCCAAAGGTATTCTATAGTATTCAGGTCAGGATTCTGTGCAGGCCAGTCCATTACAGGGATGTTAATGCCGTGTAACCACTCCGCCACAGGCCGTGCATTATGAACATGTGCTCAATCGTGTTGAAAGATACAATCGCCATCTCCAAATTGCTCTTCAACAGTGTGAAGCACGAAGGTCCTTAAAAAATCAATGTAGGCCTCTGTTGTGATAGTGCCACACAAAATCACAAGGGGTGCAAGCTCCCTCCATGAAGAACATGACTACGCCACAACACCACCACCTCCGAATTTTTCTGTTGGCGCTACAAACGCTGGCAGATGATGTCCACCAGGCATTCGCCATACCCACACCCTGACATTGGATCGCCACACTGTGCACCGTGATTCATCACTCCACACAACGTTTTTCCACCGTTGAATCGTCCAACGTTTACACTCCTTACACCAAGCGAGGCGTCGTTTGGCATTTGCCGGCGTGATGTGTGGCTTACGAGCAGCCGCTTCACCATGAAATCCAAGTTTTATAACCTCCCGCCTAACTGTCATAGTACTTGTAGTGGATCTTGATGCAGTTTGGAATTCCTGTGTGATGATCTGGATATATATCTGCCTGTTACACATTACGATACTCTTCAACTGCCGGCGGTGTCTGTCAATCAACAGACGAGGTCGGCCTGTATGCTTTTGTGCTGTACGTCTCCCTTCACGTTTCCACTTCACTATCAGATCGGAAACAGTGGACCTGTGGATGTTTAGGAGTGCGGAAATCTCGTGTACAGACGTGTGACACAAGTGACTACCAATCACCTGATCGCGTTCGAAGTCCGTGATTGCCGCGGAGCGCCCCATTCTGCTCTCTCACAATGTCTAATGACGACTGAGGTCGCTGCTATGGATTACCTGGCAGTAGGTGACAGCACAGTGCACCTGATACGTACGTTTTTGTGGGTGTTCAGATGCTTTTGATCACATAGTTTAAGTATCAATATCTTGGTAGCGTTGGAAATTGTAGAGGAGATTTTTTTCCGCTGGTGAAGCATCGTTGTAATTCTTCCGGAGTTTGCAGGTCAAGAAATGAGCTGAAATACAGGGTTGGAGAAATAAAAGTAGCCTGGACCACAGAGTTCCAGGGTACATAGGGACACAGCAGAACTAATGAAATACAGTACTAACCTGACTATAGCATATGTTGAACACCACCGTTCATCTCTTGAAACTTTTGAGCCCTGATCAGCAAATTGCTGAAGGGGGATCGAAGTTGTACTGATGGTATTACTGCAGTCTCATCGAAATGCTTTGCTGCGGTTCTTAAAGTCTATTAGGGTTGTTGTGATACATCTTAGACTTGAGGGTTTGCCCACACAAAGTAATCGAATACTGACAGATCTATTGAACTGGGTGGTGAGCTAGAGCCGCAAACAAACAGATCTCTGCTAACAGTTATGTCAGGCGTGAAGATTGTGTAATTAAATTGTGCTCCAAGGTTTTGGCCAGCTGTAACATCAATTGCACCATTCTGTTGCACGGAACAGTAGTTCTTTTGCTCTTCCGTTACTTCTGCAACAATTCGTTTCAAACTGTTGACATAGTAAGACGCCGAAGTCAGCCCCTGATGAAAGAAGATGGGACCAATAATACAGCGTCCAGACGCTGGAAACGAAACCCCTACCTTCTGATCATGCAATGTGTTTCGTGGCAGATATGAGGATTTTCCACTGCCCAGAACCTGTGAATCTGTGAGTTGACATAACTAGCCAGGTGCAACCAGGATTCATCAGACATAAAGAAAAGATCCGTGTCCAAGCCATACACTGTTATCTCAATGAACAGCCAGCCGCTGAGCAGTATCTGCTGGTTTTGTAAGAGATACTCGGTAAGGATGCATGTGCAGACCCAGGTGAAGTATTCGTCCGTATGATCGACGTAATCTGCCGCTCTCTAGCGACAGATATCGGGTTGATTAGGTAGGACTCTGAAGCATTTTCTCGTGAACTGCACCCACGTTTTGTGATGTGGGGGCACGTTTCAGAATATTTTCTGACTTGTTCAAAACAGATCCTACCTGACGCCATTTTCGGACTAAGCGGTGCGTGGCACTCTTTGCTGACACTTTAATATCATTAAACGTCTCAGCCAACAACCGATCACTCCGTTTCCACTGAAATATCTTTCCACAATGAACATCCGCTGCTCCACTGCGAGTACCATCGTCCTCTTTGCACTGTTTCACTCACACTGTAACAACCCGCAATACGCTACGAACCGGTGTGGATGACGTGGTGGGCGTACAAGTGGTGTGAGCGTCACGGGATGTGGTTGTATACACACTCTCACGTCCAACCGTGTCCACTTTTTTTTTTTTAAATTGATGAAGAGACCTAGTCCGCTCTTCTACGTTTTCAGTTACAATCCTCCCCAATGGCTCCAGCTTCCATCATGCGGTTATGTCGTCTTTCTCGCTCTAGTTCCTCCAGAGATTTCTGCAGATTCTTGACTGTCCTGGCAGTAGCTGTAGCGCCATCACCCAGTGAACCTACTGCTGAGAGATCTGTGAGGCTGAAACAGGAAAGAGAATAATTCCATCTGACGTCTTGGTTACTGGCACAACCCTGAGTACTTTAACCGCTGCTTTATGCGTCAGGGCGTTTTTAGCTGCATACATAGCTGCAAGGAAACAATTTTTTCAACACCCCTGCTCCCACTTCTTCTTCATCGTCAAATTCGCCTTATTCATCTTCTTTTTTAGCGTGAGTCGTACTACGTCAATAAGTTGTTTGAAATTCATCTCCAAACCCAACTTAATTTTACCACTATGGTTTCTTTCAACTGCAGATGCCGCAGCACTTTGAGCTCTGTCGGCATCCCTTCTCGCATGTATTACCTTGGCTTTATCAGCTAAAATTCGATCTGCCTTGTGATATCCTGGGAGATTTTTGTTTGCTGCATATGCTATGGCATATTGCATACATGACTCGTCAAGCAGATTAATCCCTTTATAACTGCGTGCCAACCATTTTTGAAGCTTTATTCCACATCCACAGTAGTGAAATCCTAGTATGTGTAATACGACTGACATTTCGTTGACAATACCACCAACTCCTCTAATACATCTTCTATCACGCATGTTATACTCCTGGGGTTGCTGTGGTCTGTTCACCCTATTGTATAGCACACCGTCAGCGTCAAACAAATTGCCTTGTGTTGCAGGAATACCAAGCGATCTACATAGTCCTCTATAATCTCAACATCTTATGACCCTCTCTATGAGGGTAAGTGGCTCGAAACAGAATATCCAGACACTACGGGATGATGATGGCGTTGAAACAGAGGATGACACGCGTAAAGCTGAAATACTAAACACCTTTTTCCAAAGCTGTTTCACAGAGGAAGACCGCACTGCAGTTCCTTCTCTAAATCCTCGCACAAACGAAAAAATGGCTGACATCGAAATAAGTGTCCAAGGAATAGAAAAGCAACTGGAATCACTCAATAGAGGAAAGTCCACTGGACCTGACGGGATACCAATTAGATTCTACACAGAGTACGCGAAAGAACTTGCCCCCCTTCTAACAGCCGTGTACTGCAAGTCTCTAGAGGAACGGAGGGTTCCAAATGATTGGAAAAGAGCACAGATCGTCCCAGTCTTCAAGAAGGGTCGTCGAGCAGATGCGCAAAACTATAGACCTATATCCCTTACGTCGATCTCTTGTAGAATTTTAGAACATGTTTTTTGCTCGCGTATCATGTCATTTCTGGAAACCCAGAATCTACTATGTAGGAATCAACATGTATTCCGGAAACAGCGATCGTGTGAGACCCAACTCGCCTTATTTGTTCATGAGACCCAGAAAATATTAGATACAGGCTCCCAGGTAGATGCTATTTTCCTTGACTTCTGGAAGGCGTTCGAAACAGTTCCGCACTGTTGCCTGATAAACAAAGTAAGAGCCTACGGAATATCAGACCAGCTGTGTGGCTGGATTGAAGAGTTTTTAGCAAACAGAACACAGCATGTTGTTATCAATGGAGAGACGTCTACAGACGTTAAAGTAACCTCTGGCGTGCCACAGGGGAGTGTTATGGGACCATTGCTTCTCACAATATATATAAATGACTTAGTAGATAGTGTCGGAAGTTCCATGCGGCTTTTCGCGGATGATGCTGTAGAATACAGAGAAGTTGCAGCATTAGAAAATTGTAGCGAAATGCAAGAAGATCTGCAGCGGATAGGCACTTGGTGCAGGGAGTGGCAACTGACCCTTAACATAGACAAATGTAATGTATTGCGAATACATAGAAAGAAGGATCCTTTATTGTATGATTATATGATAGCGGAACAAACACTGGTAGCAGTTACTTCTGTAAAATATCTGGGAGTATGCGTGCGGAACGATTTGAAGTGGAATGATCATATAAAATTAATTGTTGGCAAGGCGGGTGCCAGGTTGAGATTCATTGGGAGCGTCCTTAGAAAATGTAGTCCATCAACAAAGGAAGACGTTTACAAAAAGCTCATTCCACCTATACTTGAGTATTGCTCATCAGTGTGGGATGCGTACCAGGTCGGGTTGACAGAGGAGATAGAGAAGATCCAAAGAAGAGCGGCGCGTTTCGTCACAGGGTTATTTGGTAAGCGTGATAGCGTTACGGAGATGTTTAGCAAACTCAAGTGGCAGACTCTGCAAGAGAGGCGCTCTGCATCGCGGTGTAACTTGCTCGCCAGGTTTCGAGAGGGTGCGTTTCTGGATGAGGTATCGAATATATTGCTTCCCTCTACTTATACCTCCCGAGGAGATCACGAATGTAAAATTAGAGAGATTAGAGCGCGCACGGAGGCTTTCAGACAGTCGTTCTTCCCGCGAACCATACGCGACTGGAACAGGAAAGGGAGGTAATGACTGTGGCACGCAAAGTGCCCTCCGCCACACACCGTTGGGTGGCTTGCGGAGTATCAATGTAGATGTAGATGTAGATCCAGTTCTAGGCTCTTTTGCATTTCCGGTGTTTAAAAACATCCTCATGTTTCAGTACCACTGCCGTCCTTTAAGATATAAGCGACAGAATTCGGTATTTGCATCTTGTAAACTCTAAATATCTCAGTTAACTGGTTTGGTGTGCATGACTTCTCAAATTCTGTATTGTGTTTAGAAAAACATACCAAATTAACCTCATTAAACTTTTGTTTGTATGGATCCAGTAGTGCAACGCGCTTGAGTCCATTGCCAGCAATATCGATAGGTCTAATTTTTTTTGTACTGTGTCTGGTTTGATCATACTCTGCTCTTATTTGTAGGATATCTATTCATCAGTATGAAAAGGAAAGATGAAAATGCATTAAATTTGCCGATTCATTGTTCTGTTCAGACAGTTCTTGATGCTCGCCTTCAGGTTTGTGATTGTTGAGTTTTGTTGCATTGCATTTAGCCCATCACAGTCTTTAAATATCCATTTTTCATTTTAAGACTCCTCACCATAATCTGTTGAGGGGTTTCCTGGACAGCAATTTGTTCCTGTCTGCAACAAACGCTCAAACATCTCTGTGGCATCTCTTCACGATTTTCTTTTCACAGGTAATGCCCAGGCAAATCTAGACTGTGTATCAGTGTCCATTAATGTATACTTGAAAACATTATTCACACATGAATATTGCATCGTATTGTAGCGGCTCCACCGCTTAGGATAGGGAAAGTTAGTTTTCTGGAATATTCTGCGCACAAGTTACAGCCAGGTGCGGGCCGGATTGCAGTGCAAAGTAGAACAGAGGCCACTAGGCCATCAAATTGCTGAAAGAGTATACGTAGTTTTGCAAGTCGAAAGTCACAGGCAGAAGGGGTCAACTGGCCAACCTAGTCTGTTATGAGTATGTGATGCGAAGCGGTGTGTATGGCAAAACAGAGGCCCACAGCCTTCTATAAATAGGTGTGTGTCTCTAACGAGATTCATTCAAGTATGGCAGCTCTCCTGGACGGCGCGGCGTGTCACACCACCAGCTACACGCAGCAGCAGATGGGGCGCTAGCATTCCAGTCCACGGCAGGTCGCTGGTTCGAGCCTCTGAGGCCAACACGGGGTCCGTAGCCAGCCAGCGGCAGTCCACTCTTCAGTTCACTACCACGAGAACTCTTCCTGGCAGCAACACACACTGGTGATATCTGGGGCGAGGGTAACAGATTCGGCTGCGAATCATGAGAGCTTATTGTCGCCACATCCTAAGCCATGCCGGTGAGGGAACACGCCGCGGACCGTCTTGCAGTAGTCAGCGGGCCTCTCGGCGGCTCCTAGAGCAGCATTGAGGCAACGAGGACTGGGATAACTGAGTCAGTAGGGACACAGACTGCCGAGTCTACTGCTGGCATCCTGACGATGCATCAACTCTGCTGGCGTACAAATCCGCCTCGACACAGTATTGCACTGCACAGGCCGCTGTGGTGCTTCCTCAGCATTGCGGGGCCCTGTGACGCACACCGAGGTGTATGAGGGCACTGTGGTTGGAAGCAATAAATCATTTGGAAAGTTCAGACGAGTCTTACTACGGTGCCTTCTACCTCTTCACACTACATTTGATGTCAGAACAACGGACGTCATCTGTAGTACGACGTTCAAGCCCACTGCCTGCATTACAGTCACAAGATATGGTGAATTTTGACCAGATTTCTTTTGCACGTTTTCTTTCTTGCTTTTGTTTTGAGTATGGTCTTCTAGGACCCACATTTTGGATGTTTTGCGTAGGCATATTATTATTTTTTTTGTCGTAGTAAATGCTAGTGTACTTGCGGCAGTAAGATTTATTATTATTTTTTTCGTGGCATTTAATTACTTTTGTATAGGTTTGAGTATGACGTTACCAAGTGTGATGATACTGAGGTGTAGGGAGTGAGGTTATTCTTGTACTTAAATGTTTTGTTTCAGGACTAACTGGGAACGAAAGCAACACAATGGCAGAGTCAGGGATGTGAGATGTGTCGCAATCAGAAGCGGTACGGATTTTGTTGGAAAAAGTAGCACAACTGACAACAGGCAATACGCAGTTGAGAAATGAATTGACATCTAGAAGTGAGCGGGAAATCGCATCTGATCAGTCACTGTTGCCTAGGGTGCAAAAGACTGATCCAGCTGCCACGAGTTTGATTATTCTGTTTTCTGGAAAGGCATCTGAGGATGTGCAATCGTTCGTGGAGGACTTGGAGACTTCATCGGTGATGAATGATAGGTGTGCTAAGCAGCTGTTACATATTGCCAAGATTAGATTAACTGGTTAAGCAAAAACATATGTAAGGTGTTCTGAGGCCTTAAGGAAGGCAGGACAGTTTAAGCAGTTAAAGGAAGAGCTTTTAAAAAGGTACAAAAAACAGAATAGTGCTCGGTACTTTAGAGAGAGGTTAAGTACAATGTCAAAGAGACAGGGAGAGACGACGGAGAAATTTGCGGACAGGATAAGGGAAATTAATGAGTATGCTTACAAGTTGGGTCAGAGTGATGAAGCGAATAGTGTTCTGGAGCAGGAGGCTGAGCAAAGGGCACTTGATGTATTTTTGATAGGGTTACCGGTGCATATGTCACGGGAAATGTGTGAAGTGACTCCAAAAGATTTGTATTCGGGCATTCAGCTGGCAATTCAATGTGAGGAAATATACGTGGCAACAGGGGAACGCGAGAGGCAAACAGTGTTTACAGCGGGTGTGAAATGTATTAAGTGTGGTCGTGCGGGACATGTGCAGATGCAGTGTACCCAGTCGCCGAGGAATAAAGAAAGGGTAGGAAATCGGCTGTAGGGAGGATGGAGAGGTGAAGATTAGAGAGGTAGGTAGACAAGCGTTAAAGAAGAGGGTGCCAAGTCCCACCTAAGGGAGCTCCCGTTTAATTTCAATGCTGCGAATACGTATGCAGAGGTGGAATGTTCAGTGGTAGGATCCATAGGAACTAAAAACTTTAAGATTTTGTTGTATACAGGGGCACAAGTGTCAGTGGCTGCTGAGTATATAATGGGACGAAGGGAGTTAGACCCACCACGTTATAAGTTGCGTGGAGTGGGGATAAGGAGTTCACGATGTTGGGGTTGGTGACAGTTGACTTTCGAATAGAGAGAGTCCAATGTAACGCATGCATGGAGGTAGTACCATACATAGGTAATTGAGGGCTACGACATGATCATAGGAGTAGATGTCTTGCATCAACATCTTGCCAAAGTTGATCTTGGACAACGAACTGTGGAACTTGGTGGAATGTTATTTCAGCTAGGGGAAACTGTTGTCAATGCAGAGCTGTCACGATGGGCGTTCAACGTAATGAGCAAACCAATGGAATGGCGTACATTAGCATTAAGGCTTAATTCCCATGAGTGTGTGTTCAGTGGCACCGGGAAGTCGCTTTGGGTTAGTGTGGAGTCGAATGTACCTGAGGGTACAGTATGTGTTATCGAACCATTGCTGGATAATGAAGTTTTAGATCCATTGGGTTGTTTTGTGGAAAGTAGTGTTGTACGCGTACTGGAGGCTAACGACGGCGGAGTAGTTCCCGTGAACGTGGATAATTTTAGCGCTGTGGATGCGAATTTGAGGAAAGGAGTTTTATTGTCAAATTTGGATGTGCCAGATTACGAAGACTGGTGTTCGAGAGGTAGGCGAAGCGATCAACCACTAATTTCCGATAGAACCGCATTGCGTGACAAAATTAAGCATATGAAAGGAGGAAAAAGAAAACATATGGAAGAATTATTGTGGGAATTTAAGGATTTGCTTTTTCCACAAGCGCCTTTACCAGCATCTGCATTACTTCAACGTAGGATAACAACAGGGAATGAAGCACGTGTTTACCGTAATCCATACATAATACGAAGGTATTTGCAGCTGATTGTGGAGGACTTCATTGATCAGTAGCTTGCGGATGGTATTATAGAGGATAGTGAAAGTTTCTGGGGGCTGGCATTGTCGTTGTGCCTAAAAAATTTGTGGATCGAACTAAGAAATACAGGTTCTGTTGTGACTACCGGTACCTCAATAATAAGACGGTAACGGACTCATACCCCATTCCATAAATATCGGAGTCCTTGGATCACTTAGGACAGTGCCAGTAATTTTCTACGATGAATTAGAAATGCGGCTCCAGAGGGTCGTCAAAAAACTGCTTGCTCTACTCCTGTGGGCTATTACCAGTACATTAGAATGCCATTAGGTTTGAAAAACGCTCCGGCAACCTTTCAGAGGTTGCTGGACAGTGTCTTGAGTGGCTCTAAACCATGGCAGTGTCTGGTCTATTTAGATGACATTATAGTGTTTTCAAAGTAGTATGGAGCAACATAGACAGCGGTTATGGGAAGTCTTTAAAAGGTGAAGAGCAGCTCGTTTGACGTTGAGCCTGGAGAAGTGTCATTTTGCATTAGAAGAAGTAAAATATTGGGGTCATGTTATCAGTAAGGACGCAGTGCGAACAGATCCGTGGTTGGTACAGGCTGTAAGGGATTTCTGGGAACTGAAAACAGTTAAGGAAGTGCAGTCATTCATCAGAATTGGCAATTTCTTTCGAAAGTTCCTGAAGGATTTTGCAGATTTAGCACAGCCGTTGACACGATTGTTACGGAAGGGTGTGAAATTTCAGTGGCCAGAAGAGTGTCGGAAAGTGTTTGACAAACTGAAAGAAGTGTTAACATCAAGTCCGGTTCTTGTGTTTCCAGATTTTGAAAAGGAGTTTATACTTGCATGCAATGCATGGAATCAAGCATTAGGATGAGTTCTTAGTCAGGAAATTGATGGGAAAGAACATCTTGTAGCCTATGCGCCTAGGCAGCTGAATGAGGCAGAGAGGAATTACTCAACAACTGAGAGGGAGGTGCTAAGCGTAATCTATGGAATCACATATTTTAAATTTCATTTATATGGGAGAAGATTTTGGGTGGTAATAGATCATGCTGTAGTGAAGTGGTTGTTGGGATTGAAGGATCCGTCCACAATACTCGCTAGATAGACTGTGAGGCTTAGTGAATTTGACTACGAGGTGGTGCACAAGCCTGGGAAGAAGCACGGTAATGTGGATGAACTAAGTAGGAAGGTGGCAAAAGTAGAAGTCAAAGGTTAGTCCAATTACAAAATGATCTAGAGAGAATTTCTGTATGGTGCGAAAAGTGGCAATTAACACTAAACAAAGAAACGTCCGGCGTCATCCACATGGGTACTAAAAGAAATCGGATAAATTTTGGGTATACGATAAATCGCGCAAATCTAAGGGCTGTTAATTCGACTAAATACCTAGGAATTACAATTACGAGCAACTTAAATGGAAAGACCACATAGATAATATGGTGGGGAAGGCGAAACATAGACTGCACTTTGTCGGTGGAACACTTAGAAGATGTGACAAACCCATTAAAGAGACCGCCTACAATACACTTGTCCGTCCTCTGCTGGAATATTGTTGCGCGGCATGGGATCCTTACTAGGTAGGATTAACGGAGGACATCGAAAAAGTGCAAAGAAGGGCAGCTCGTTTCATGTCATCGCGCAATAGGGGTTAGAGTGTCACTGATATGATACGCGAGTTGGGGTGGCAGTCACTGAAACAAAGCCGGTTTTCTTTGAGGTGAGATCTATTTACTAAATTTCTTGCGAATGCGTAAAAATTATGTGGACAGCCACCTACGTAGGGAGAAATTATCGTCATAATAAAATAAGAGAAATCAGAGCTCAAACGTAAAGATTTATTAGTTTCTTTTTCCCACGGGCCATTCGAGAATAGAATGGTAGAGAGGTAGTATGGAAATGGTTCGATGAAGTCTCTGCCAGGCACTTAGTGTGAATTGCAGAATAACCATGTAGATGTAGATGGTATGACCTATCAGGATGGCATGAATTACAGGATGCGGTCAACGATTGTAAATTGTGTCTGACACAGCCACATTGTAAAATGTACGACGGTCTCCTCTGCAGGCAAACGAAGTTAGGGACAAGGGTAGTAGTGCCGGCGAAGTTGAGGGATGAGGTTTTAAAGGAAGCACATGATCACGTGCTATCTGGTCTTGGAGGACGTAGAGCGAAGATTAGGAGAGTGGTGGAGAGGTAGTGGTGGAGAGGTAGGAAAGTAGATGAGGCTCAGTATATCAAGAACTGTATACCATGTGCGCAGAGAGCAGATTTGAGCCGGAAACAGATACAGCTACAACGATTACCGAAAGCGACATATAATTTTTTTTTTTTTTTTTTTTTGCTGGGGATCGATATCTTAGGTCCTTTCAGGAAATCACCATCGGGGAACAGATTCGTTCTGAACTTAATAGAGCATTTTCGAGGTATGTGGAGATGGTGGCTATGCCAAATCAACAGGCAGCAATGATAGCGCAAGCATTACTAAACAACTGGATTTTGAAGTTTGGTGTGCCGTAGATAATAATTAGTGACCAAGGGACCAACTTCATGTCGGATTTAATGAAGGTGCTGTGTAAATCGTTGAACGTAAAGAAGTTGAGGACGAGCACGTTGCATCCACAGGCCAACGGAAGAACAGAATGGGTACACAGAACAATCGGGAAGTTTTTATGTTGATTCTCATCACCATCAGTGTGAGGAGTAATTGAAGTGTATTGTACGCGCATACAATGCAAAAGTCCATACGAATGCTGGTTTCTCTCCGTATGACGTAGTGTACTGGCGAAAAATGCCATCACCGTTTGATTTGGTGAGGCTACAGAAAGGAAGGACCGGTGAATACGTACGTCAATTCGCAAGGACAATTGGCGATGCGTGGAAACGGGTACAAAAGGCGAATATAAGGGCTTTGGAAAGGCAGGAAGATGCAGTAAAGCGGAAAGGAAGTTTACTTCAGTACAAAGTGGGGTAATGGGTAATGCTTTCCAGCCCATATACGCAAAAAGGGAAAATAATGAAGTTCCTCATGAGGTATCAAGAGCAATACCAAGTTGTTGAAACCACATTCCCCGTTACTGTTAAGCTTCAGCTACCAACTAGAAGAACGATAGTACACATTGGGCGGTTACAGCCGTTTAAGGGTTGCCCGGATGTGATTCCAGGTATGTCACAGGCAGGAAAGAGGAAGAAACACAGAGTGAAGAAAGGTACTAAGCACAGAGAAAACCAGGAAGATAGAGTACAGCATGAAGTTCCGTATGCTTTGCGATCCAGAAAGTAGTAGACTATTTGTAGTTCTTTTTTCTGTTTTCGTGTCATGTATCACTGGGTATGCGTAGAGTTCTTATTAATTGTATTTTCGTATGTTGTATATATTTTCGAATATAGCCTGCCTCGGAAAGCAGTCATTTTGAAGAGGGAGGAAGGGTGATGGTGATCCCTGCCCTCAGGTCACTGAAAAGGGAAGTGTAGCATCTGACGTATGTCAAGTGTTGTTGGAGGAGAAATGAAACCCAGTTCTGGAGAAATAAATGTGTCGGAGTAAATTTTGCGGCAAAGTTGTAATAAATATGTGTTGAACATTCCTTCGATGTCCTGTTTAAATTTTTTTGTTATCGACAGTGCTGTGTTAGGAAAGTCGTGTTTATTGCACCAGTTCATATAATGTAATTTAAGGATGAAAGTAGTCACACAATTGGTGTTGAATTTGAACGAAACATAGTGAATGTTGGAGGAAAATCTGTGAAGCTACAAATATGGGACACGTTCACTGTGCAGTTATTTACAGCCAGGGGGAAAGGAATGGACTGTCCACGGGACATCGTCGAGCCAAAATTGAGCTTGCAACGAGTCAGAGTGCATTGGATTTTCTCCACCTACGAGAAATTGGCAGTAGTAGCAAGTTCTTGTGAGCAAGGAGTGTTTACGGAAGAAAAAAGTGTAGAGGTCGGAGGCAACGGAATTTTAATCAATGGAACTAAGTGTAACATAATAGGACCAACCTTCCACCTGTCAGCGTCAATATCATGCGTCACGCAATTGAATGTGACGCAGCCACAGCTGTACTGGTCAGAAGCCACTTCAGAGTTTTTGCCAAGGCAGAATCTGACCTTTTTAAATCAAACTCTGGGGCCAGGTCTGTTGAGATTCGTAAACCAGCAAGAGGGGCACATATCAGACGAATAGCTAGTGCAACATGTCGTTCAACATAGGGAAAAGCAACGGCAAATAACGATCATTTTGAGCACTTCTGTGCCCAGTCTCATCGTAACCTTAACTCTGTAATGTGTTGTATTTTTACTGATATTGTGAGATATATACCACATAAATTAATAAGTGATGGTACCGATCCCCCATGGTACACAATACGGGTCAGATTGTTGTTGCAGAACCAACGAAAAAAGCATGCCAAATTTAAAAGAACGCAAAATCCCCAAGATTGGCAAAGTTTTACAGAAATTCGAAATATGGCGCGTACTTCAATGCGAGATGCTTTTAATAATGTCCACAACGAAATTCTGTCTCGAAATCTGGCAGAAAACCCGAAGAGATTCTGGTCATACATAAAGCACACCAGTGGGAATACACAATCAATATCTTCACTGCGCGATAACAACGGTGAAGTCACTGATGACAGTGCCACTAAAGAAGGGTTATTAAACACGGTTTCCCGAAACTCCTTCACCAAAGAAGACGAAGTAAATATTCCTAAATTCCAATCAAGAACCACTGCGAAGATCAGAAACATAGAAGTAGATATTCTCGGTGTAACAAAGCAGCTTAAATCACTTAACAAAGGCAAGGCCTCGGCTCCAGATTGTGTACCAGTCAGGTTCCTCTTAGAGTATGTAGATAAAATAGCTCCATATTTAGCAATTATATACAACCACTCGCTCACAGAAAGATACGTACCTAAAGACTGGAAAATTGCTCAAGTCACACCAATTTACAAAAAAGGAAATACGAGTAATCCGCTGAATTTCAGGCCTATAGCACTAACGTCGATTTGCAGCAGGGTTTCAGAACGTATACTGTATTCGAACATTATGAAGTATCTCTAAGAAAACGATCTATTGACATATAGTCAGCACGGATTCAGAAAATATTGTTTTTGTGAAACACAACTAGCTCTTTATACTCAAGAGGTAATAAGTGCTACCGACAATAAATCATTTGGAAAGCTCAGACGAGTCTTAATATGGTGCCTTCTACCTTTTCCCACTACATAAATGATAAGGACTTAGACTCAATTATGACCACTCTTGATCACATTGATTTAATTGAGGAGGACGATGAAAGGTCAAGAGAAATGTTCCGTCAAATTAGAGCCATTGAAGCAAATCCGAGCTACACCAGGAACGGAAATGGCAATAATAGTAACAGTAATAATAATCACGACAAACCATCTTGTCTGCGAAGACTTAGAAATGGATTAAATGGAAGCAACAGTTATTATCATAATGGAAATTTCAATAACAGTGCCGCGAGGGGCAGTTTCAGGAACAATAGAAATTTTAATCGATTTAATCCTATGTATGGAAATGCAAGACAGTTCTACCAACAGCCGCATAATAATAGCAATAACTACACGAACCAATCGAGGCAATACCGACCATATTCACCTCAACAGACACAATGGAATTACGACTCACCACAACAGCCGATCGTAACTGAAATAATTGGCGATACAAATATCAATCGTAATACAAATCAGTCAAACTAATCGTGACTGCATCGTGCCCCGGAGGAGGGGTCAGGGGATTTGTTAGGGGCGAGTCAGTAAAAGTGCAAATGTTAGGATATAATGACGGTGAGCTATTAACTGAAGAGTTGACGAAAGATTTAACAATGTGTTAGAATGAAAGATCGAGTGTTTTGGTATCGGAGGTATTTGTCGAAATAGAGGAGAATCCAGCGAATGTAATACTAGACACCGCCTCTCCCGCCAACGTCTTCTCAGGCGATCTTTATAGGAGAGTTGTTAAGAGGAGGAAGGTACCAATTTTACCGGTACAAAACTGTAAAATCATCGGAGATGTAGGAGCACGCTCTCCCAGTGTCAAAGTACAAACCCAACTAGAGATGAAGATGGGAAATGTAGGAATGAGATGCACGTTCCTTGTAGTAGAGAAGTTGTAAGTGGATTGTATTCTTGGTATTGGGAGTATGCAGGAGTACCATTGTAAGATTGATTTTTCGGAAGGGAAAGTTAAATTTAGAATAAATGGAGGAGAGATAGCACTGGACTTAAACAGAAAGGAGACGGTGCATAAGAAGTATTGTCGCGGTGCCACCATTCAATTAACTGATACTACAAACGGTCGTAGGAAGGATTTTTCAAATAATTCGATGCAGAATGAAGACTTTAATCAAACAGGAATACTTAAAGCCAATGAATCAAATCAGCTTACCACAGAACAAAGGCAGCAGCTTCATCATCTGTTAGCGGCTTATGAAGAGATTTTTGATGAGAAACCGGGAATTATCCGAGGGTATATTTGCCACCTGCAAGTAAAGCCACATCAAACTTACTGTGACACGCACTATCCGATCCCCTGGCGATTAAAACCATCTGTTCAAAAGGAGATAAATAGAATGCTAAAATGGGACCAGATGGAGCCATCAACGAGTCCATATTGTTCCCCGTTGTTAGTCGTTCCAAAACCTGGAGGCAACGTAAGATTGGTTCTTGATGCGAGAGAGATCAATAAAATAATAGTACCTGTGAGAATCCTCCGGAAAATATTGATGAGTTAATTCAAAATTTTCAAGATGTTTCATACTTGACTAGTGTCGATCTGAGAAGTTCTTATTGGCAGGTCACCATGAATGAAGAATCTAGGAAATATACGGCATTCATCTGTGCAGGTAGAAGTTACCAATTTAAAGTTGTTCAGTTCGGACTCAATATCAATGCCGGAATATTCATTTCAGCGTAGGATTATGCTCTTGGGCCAGAATTGCGAAGTCGCATAACTGTATTCGTTGACAATTTATTAATAGCCACAAAGACATGGGAAGATCATTTACATATGATGATTTTTGATGTCTTCAAGAAGACAGGAATAACAGTAAATCTACAGAAGTCTCACTTTGCATTAGCACAGATTAAGTTCTTGGGGCGTGTGACTGATGCAAAAAGTATTCTGCCGACTGAGAAGAAGATAAGTGCAATTAGGAATTTTCCATATCTACGGAATAAGAGACAACTGAAGGGATTCATAGGAATGGCGTCGTTCTTCCGTCGTTACATAAAGAACCAAGCCATGAATTATTATTTATATGGCTCGAAAACAGTTGTGTATTGTGACCATCAATCACTAACGTTTTTGCTGACGTGTAAATTATTACATCCCAGATTGTCACGTTGGACAATGACACTAGAGCAATACCAATTTAAAATCGTTCCTGTATCTGGCAAGGAGAATATTATTGCTGATGCACTTTCGAGATCTCCAGAAGGTTTAACACAGGAAATAGAATCAATCAGTACTTCAGAATTTCCAGTACTACTGTTGCAAGACAATAACTACAAATCTTACTATGTACATCTCTGTAGAGATATGAGAAACTTACAACGGAAGGATCAGCGATGGAACAAGATAATTCAGCTAAAGGAACAACAAAATTCAAGTGCCACTTTAGATCACTACAAATTAGTGAATGGAGTACTATTCTTCAGATATGGGAAGGATAACAACCCATGGTGGTGTGTGTGCATCCTGAAAGAATACGAGGAGAAATTAATTTGGTTCACCCACTTATCATGGGACATTTTGGAGTGGTTAAATGTGCAAATAAAATAGGTGCCTACTGTTATTTTCTGAATATTAGGAGGAAAGTGCACAAACTAATACAAAAGTGTTTAATCTGTCAGAAAGCAAAACTGGATAATAGAGGCAGTAAAGATGTTCTGCATTCAATTTTTCCACAAGAGCCAAGGTCACTAATTTCGTGTGATATCTGCGGCCCGCTTCCACTGTGAGGAGGAGGAGTAAGATTCATTGTTGGATTTTATGATGTATCAGTAATTTTAGACAGTGCCAGAATTTTTACCAGATTTAAATGGAAACAAACACTAGCACAACTTGGAATTAGGCAAATATTGACATCATGTTACCACCCTCAAGGCAATCCAATAGTATGAGTTTTCCGGGAATTAAACGGATTCATGTGTACATACTGTTACAATAAACAAACATCATGGGCTGAGTATGTCGGAATTTGAGCAAATATTTAATAATGTGCCACATATCTCAACTACCTTCACTCCAAAAAAGCTAATGCAGGCTGAAAAGAATTTCTGGATAAACCATTTGCCAAAGCATGAATATCAATAACTAGCTTGGTAGGAAATGATTCGACTAGCACTTGTCAGTTTGACTGAAAAGACAGGACAATGGAAGTTGACATATGATCAAAGGATACACTGGATTCAGACGTTTCATCACGGAGAAAAGGTTTTATTGAGGTGACACCTGCATTCCTCGAAACTGAGAAAGAACACCAAGAAATGGAATCTTATATATAATGGACCATATGTTATTGTCAGTATACCAAATCTGGGATCATACTTGTTGGCCTATCCTGATTCAAAGGGGTAAAGGGTTTATTTCTGCATAATGATATCAAGAAATTTTTTTGAAGGATCTTAGAACTTCGACACCGGACCTGAAGTATAATCAATAATGGATTTTTCTTATTATTTGAGTGAATATATATATGTGTTTATATGATTGATAGATTGATAGGTTAAGAGTCAGTGAGATTATTCCTGTGATTACTTAGTATAATCTTTAGAATAGGTATCAGGCTGTAGCATTTGTTAGTGTGTGTACATTTTGTCTATAAGTAACAGCCATACGGAGTGTTAATGTCTAGTTAAAGTGCACCTATATTCTCTAAAGGCATAACAATCATATGAACATGGCGTATGAAACTTTAAACGTATTAATTATGTGTGGAAGTACGCAGAAGGCAGGACGCGTGCTGTTCGCGGTAAAAACAGGTGAAGTGTGAAGTGAAACTACAGTCAATAATATCACAGCTACAAACGGTTAAACCGACTCACTGGTCGTGCGAGAGAAAATTTATGTGTATTTGATGTCACATGCCTATATTTTAAAATTTTCTTCACGTATGAACTTCAATTTTATCCATAATTTCGTACTTGAAAACAAAATTCAGACAGATTCAGTGCCTGACTTCCACCTGAACTATATCAAATCGAAGATCAGATTAAGAAAATTTTTTGGAGGAGTACATTTGGTATGTGCTACAGAAAAATGAAATTAGCACAGTTTCTTTTGCAATACTTTGGACGATCTGCAGTGTTGTCATTCTGAACAACTTCAAAATTGAGGATGACAATAAAATTCGCGATTTTCAGTTCTGATGGATATTCCAGTCTAGTACAGCTGGAAGAAGAAATGAATCAATTCCGACTTTGAATTCAATGATGAAATATGGACTTCAGTGCCTTAATACACTCTCTTCCAGGGATTTATTCAGTCAGAACCTTTTCTCATTCCACCTTAAAACCTTAAACCTGTTCCATGTTCACATCCCTGTTCCTGACAGCATCTTGCTCTTTCTACGCCACATTACCAGCTTCTGTCCTGTACCGCCACTCATCGCCTGTCCGCCATTCCACCTCAACCAAATGCTGTACATCGCCTACCAACTGTCCGTACCCAGCGTTCCTGTTTCATCAGCTTCACTACGAGATCTCCGCCTACACAGTCGAAAGAAGAAATTAAAAAAAATTTTTTTGAAACACTGTTGTAAAGAATCTTTTTGGCTATGAGGCACTTTTCTATCTACCGCATCTATCAAGGTTTTATACATTTCAAAATCACTTTGTTTAGGCTTTCCTATCGTCCTTAATACCTGAGCTGGGGACGATTCTTCCGGGTTTTCCAGGATTTCCCTGTGAAGGCCAGCTCCCAAATGGGTAGACCTTTTCCACGATCATACTGATTTATATCTTCCCTGGTTATGTACACAGGATGCAAATATACCCTACTACATGTAAAATTCACAAGATAGGTATTCTGGTTACATACAGTCTTAACATGTTACCCATACACCTATGGTAAATTTCTAAAGACTGATCTTCAAAATATTTCTCTTTTGAACAAACGAGCCAACAAAATTTACGGTTAGCTCGCAAAGCGTATTGTCATTAACTTTGCTCGCTGTGAGGGGGAATTGTAATATCTATTTATATTCTACTAATTATCCCGGTACAATTCTATCAGTGAATTAAGTTTCCTACTTGACCATCTATGTACTTGCAGAATTAATGGACAAATTAGTACAGTACTATTACTATTCCATGAGTGCATAATTACTCTTGGTAATATTCTCTCTAATGTGTTGAGAGGACTTCTAGGATGTTCTCTATGCCGAATAGATGCATTGAATAATTGTAATTTTGCTATTGAGATTACTGGAAGAAATAGATTGAAAATATATTGTATGCTACTCAAGAAAAATATATACTGAGCATTTACATCAAAGGTGTGTAAGGAATTGCATTATATATGTATTCTCTTACTGTAAATTTGCACAGAGGTGTCATTTCGTTGGTAATCACAAGGGAACTTCTGATGAATTGGCAGTGAAGCTGCAATTATTAGATCCAAGAGCTCATTAATGAAATACTAATAACTAACTTTCTTCCTCACCATCAACCAGTATAAACACAATATTAATTAAAATTATAATAATTCAGTTTTCTTGTTTCATCAATAACAAGAAACCCATACTCTGCATGATTCCTGCAATCTCCAGGTATCCTTACAAATTCATTGAACAACACATCAGTTCCTACATAAGTAGTATCGATATGACGATTCTGGACCAAAGCACATGCCTTTTAAAACTTTTCATATTTAAAAAGAAGATTTTTCTTTCACTGATTCATACTTTTAAAAATTTATCTATTCGTGAACGAAATTATCACTTAATTAAAAGATAAATGTAGTGAATTCAAATTTAATATTCAAAAACTAAACGTAAAGAAAAACATTCTAAATAAGTTTGCAAAATTCAAAAACATAAATTGAACAATCATTATTTCATCTTTTACCAATGATTCTTTCTAATACTTCATCACCTTCTATAATATTTTAGTATAATAATCTGAAAGAGTAATTTTATGTTTGTTAGACTAAAGTAATTAAATATTTTGCTCATATTTCAATCTTTGAAATATTGTTAAGATCAGTTTTCTTCAGCTCTGATAATTTAGTGAACACTTCTGCTTGATCATTAATGGAACTGCTTAGTTCATTTAATAGACTATTAGCAAAGTCATTCATACTCAGTTCATTTTGCATTTACTTATACAGAAGGAAATTGAAATTTTCAAATTCAATTAGATAAAAATTTTAATTATTAGATGGCGAAAATTATTAAAAAAATTGAAATTTTTTTTTCAAAACTAAAACATTCAATTAAACGTTTTAATTTTTGAAAACCTATTTTTTTCTAATTTTTTATTCATTTATACAATTAAAAAATTTCATTTACTATTCTATGTTATGAATCATAACTTGACCTCTTCATCCCACACTTAATTACAAACGCAATTTTACCATCAGGTATATATTCAATAGAGAAATCACAAAATTTTCCTATCGCTTTTTGAGTAGTTAAAACATTCATTATTTCAGTCATATTTATGACACAGATAAGATAATTTGGAATATAATAGAATGAATTTACATTTATATCGTTATTGAATAGCATTATTATTCTAAAATCTATATAAGAGATTTAAAATGCAGTTTTGGGATCAAGAACCCGTAATTCTAAAGTCAGAAATTCATTTCTTCCATTTTCTACATATATATTTAGATTTTTTTATAAGTTCCTTTTATTGGAACAGTAAATTATATTTTCAGAACACGTGAATTACCAATCAATTGATATAGTATACTGGTTCATATTAAAAAATATATAAAAAATAATAGCCATGAAATCAAGGTTGAGAATTATGGAAAAAATTAAACAGTAAGCATGGTAAACTTCTACCAAATTCTATTCCATGTTCAATAGTTACACCAACTCTTATGGGAGAACATCAGTAATGATTGAAAATTATATTCTAGTTACAGGATGGTCAAATGGCACAAAATAATCATTTGTACATCTATTGTAAAACCTCAGATCAACCAAAATATCAGGAATGTATTAAAAGTAATGAAAAATTAATGATGAAATTATTTTAAAAATTCCTACTTATATTTGAAACAATCATGTAATTATTACATTACATGCATATGAAGATAATTGATGTGTAGTTTTTGATGTATTCATACCTAAAAATCAAGATATAGTTGTAGAATTTTTTACCTCTTGTAGACATAAAAGACTAGATTTTCTTACTTAGATTAAACTTATTCTTAAAATACCAAATCAATTAGTTAGAGATAACTTTAATGTTTGAAAAATTTTCAGGCAATATGATAATAATTTCAACACATTTATCATGAATTTGTTGTTGCTGATTCATGGAATTTAAATAAATGTACATGAAAGAATGTTAGAATGTGTTAAGTACGGTGAGGATAGAGTTTTTGTTTAAGACCTGTCTCATATTTAAATTCGTTCATAAATTATAAATAGAATGAGAAGGAGATAAATTAAAAGTTGGGGATATAACAGATGTAGGACTTCATGGTTTAATGAATCTCTTAACTAAAACTAGTAACTATCGATCATACAAACATATTTTTACAAAGTTTTGATTTACCAAATTACGTAGATATATTAATTCATTAAGGTACCATATATTCTGATAACGATGCCAATAGAATGAAATTATGCAAAGGAAAGAAATATAAATAATTGATAAAAGAAATTGTTAATTATTATCTTCCTTAAATTTACCAATAAATTGAAATTCTAGTTATGATGAAAAAAGGGTGAAGATTTAATACCCAGAAAAATTAATCGAATGTATTTGGGTGAATGTTGTTCGAGATTTAAGTGATAGATAAACAGTAACTCATAATGAAGAATTAGCAGGAATTAAATATTATCATAATGAAGAAGTTGGAATAATGCATATGTTCACAAACCAATCTATTGATTTTATTATTAATAATCTCAAACGAATTCCATACTTGATTAGATTTTTGAATTCTCTTCCCCACAGGTTTTGGAAAAGTGAAAAATATGAATAAAGATTTCTTACTATATTAATTAAATAATTACCATTCAATCTGACATATTGGTTATTGTATAATCCAGCCGGATGTTCACATCGTTCTCGTACGATATGCCAACAGCATGCCTCACTGTCTTCTTCAGGTGCTACCTGAGACTGTCCTTGGGTCGATCGAGTCCAGTATTTATGCGTGTAAGGAGCTGGGCGTTCCCTAATCGGTCTGTGGCGAGTCGAGTGTTCCATCTGTGGTCCGCCATCACCAGACTCGGCTACAATGGAGCCCTCCAGTCGCGGATGTTCTGACTGTCGTCCACGCTAATTTTGGTCGTCCTCAACGGTTGTGGTCGTTGTCTGAGGTGTGTCAGACCTGATCTGAGATGTTGGGTACTCTGTCTCATGACTGTTACTATGATTTCCACTTCTGTTTCGTGCTGGGCGCTTCATAATCGGTCCACGCAACATCGTGTGTTCCGTCTGCGGTTCGCGCCCCCAGATGCGGCTACATTGGCCCTCTCTGGTCGCCGTCTGTGCCTGGCCTGGCCGTCTTCTGAAGTCGAGTTCATGATCTGAAGTGTGTCAAATTTGGTCTCTAATGTCCAACACCTTGTCTCAAGGCTGTTTTCTTGGGCTCCACTCCTATTGCTTGTAGAATCTTGGAGTGTCATGCATTGAGTTTTCACAAGCTCAAATGCTGGATTTTTAGGCGGTGCTGATTTGGTATCCCGAGTCACAGTTGATTAGATTATCTGTGACCTTAATCTCAATGGCTTCTTTAATGATACTGTCCCAAAATCTTGAGGTGTGTGTCACAATCTTGGTGTCATTGTAATCCATTGAATGACCAAGTTCCAGTCAATGCTCTGCTATGTGTGATTTAGTTGCCCGTCTGAGTCTGGTATGTCTCTGGTGTTCTTTACACCTGATGTCCACAGTTCTGGTGGTCCGGCTAATGTATCACATCCCACACTGGCACGGTATGTTGTAAATACCTGGCTTGTGTAGCCCTAGGTCATCTTTTCCATTCTGCAGCATAGCCCCAATTTTGGTGGGAGGGAAAAATATGCTCTCGATTTCATACTTCTGGAGAATCCTTCAAATTTTGGCAGAAATAGGTCTGGCATATGGCAGGTATGCCATCTTCTTTGACTCATCTGGTTCTTCTTCTGGATCCTATGGCTGATTGGCAGGTTGAAGTGCCTTCTGGGTATCTCTAGAGGAGTACCCGTTAGTGGTGAGCACTGATCGTAAGTGTTCTATTCTGTGGCAAAAATATCAGGATCTGACAGAGTTTGTGCTCTGTGGACCAGTGTTTTGAGCCCTCCATTCTTCTGTTCCAGAAGGTGACAACTGTTGGCTTGTTGGTATAAGTCAGTGTGTGTAGGTTTCTGGTACATACTGTGTCCAAATGTCCCATCTGCCTTTCTCTTAACTAGCACATCCAAGAATGGAAGTAGTCCATCCTTCTCCATTTCCATTGTGAACAGAATATTCGGATGGCAAGAGTTCAGATGTAGCAGGAATTCTAGATATAAATGCTAAGTGCTAAATATAAAACTGATGATAAAGTAAGAATAAGTAAATGAAAAGTAGTTATCGAAAAAGAGTGCACAGGAAGTTGGTCAACAGAAATTTTTCAAACTGAAGATGTTATTCATTATATTCTAATCATAAAATGAACTGAAGCATTTAAATGGTGAAGAAAGAAAAGTAATTTTTTAGGAACTAGAACTAGTGAAACAAATTTTCCAGATGTTTATCTTGTTGAAAAAGTTTTGAATAGTGAAACATATGTAAAAGTGTTAAGTTATGATAATTGACACAATATTTGGGTAAATAAAAGTAATGTGGTATTTTGAAATGTTAATAAAATTGTTATGTATAATTGGATTTAATTACTGAAAATTCAAACATCCTTGCTATAAATTAAAATTTTTATTATGCTTTTTATTACATTAAAGAAGATAGAGTATATTTTGCTATTCAAATACAGCATAACAAACACGATCTATTATCAAAATAATTTGTAAATTAATAATTTAAATAAATAGAATCAAGTACTTTTGATGAATTTTGTTTATTGGCTGGATATAATAAGTTTAATGTACAATATTTAAAATTTAAAATTTAAAGGTAGAAAAGTAGTTGTAATTTTGTTTATATTTTAAAAAACATTTGGTAGATTAGTTATATTGTCCTGTAACTGTTCTTGTGAGTAGTAAATCAAAGTATTAAAATAATTTTGACAACCAATGATCCTTAAGATGACTTACGTTCAAAGACTTGAAAATTACTGAATATTGTAGATAAATAGTTCGTAAGTAGGCTGTTTAGGTTTTTATGTTGGTAACGCCATGTAGCACTCTATATGAAAATCACTGACTGTACTGTGTGCAGTCTGTGGCTGGTTTGCATTGTTGGAATTTGCTATTGTAGTGTTGGGCAGTTGGCTGTTAACAGCATGTAGCGTTGCGCAGTTGGAGGTGAGCCGCCAGCAGTGGTGGATGTGGGGAGAGAGATGGCAGAGTTTTGAGAGTGGATGATCTGGATGTGTGTGCATCAGAGACAGTAAATTTGTAAGATTGGATGTCATGATATATTATGACTTTTGAACACTATTAAGGTAAATACAACTGTTTGTTCTTTATCAAAATCTTTCATTTGTTAACTATGCTAGTGACTTCAGTACATAGAATCTTTTATTTAGCTGGCAGTATTGGAGCTCGCTGTATTGCAGTAGTTCGAGTAATGAAGATTTTGGTGAGGTAAGTGATTCATGAAAGGTATAGTAGTCAGGGCCATTGTCTTGTAGAGATTATTGAAAGTCAGATTGCTTTGTGCTAAAAATATTACGTGTCAGTTTAGTGATGATCAGAATAAGTAAAGAGAAAAATGTCTGAGTAAGTTCAGTTTTTATCAGCTGTTGGAAAATCATATAACAAAAGGGGTTTACCAGCACAGTAATTCATAAATTTTATATCTGCACAGTTTATCTGTATTATTCTGCAAAGTATAACATGTTGTAGTAGTAACTTTGTGGTATAGCTACAATGAGACAGCCTTTTCCATAGCACAACAATACGTTACAGTACAGTAGTTACTTCATCACGGCAATAAGCGTAAGAACTGCGATATCTATATGCAAATCATTTCACTTTTCTTTATGATGAGGTAAGTACATTGACTTCGGATAAACTTAGCTTACGGAGGACGATAACTACGACATTTCCACAGAATTATCTTACAACAAGACGCACAGTACACGTATTTGAGTGATTAATTTTGTACTTAAAACATTAATTTTTATAGATTTTTGAAATACAAAGATATAAAAGGTTTTCAGTGATACAGTTCATTCCATTGGTGTAATCGGTAGCACCTGAGGATATAATTACATTAATCCTCAGGGGGGTACACACTTACTTTGTGTACCATGTGTTTGGCAGGCACAAGTAGCCCTAGCTAATATGGTATTTGCTTATACAACTTTACACATCGGTACCATATTTCTCTAACACATAAATTACACAGCTATGTGATCGTTTAACAGAGAGAGACAAACTTTTTTTTACTACGTCAGCAACACTTGTTTATGCAATTACGCAGCTGGATAACTTCACACTTATGAAATTGTATTTTGTCTGTACTTTGTGAACTGCTCATATTTTTTCGGAACCATTGAGATACTATGAGAACTTTGAATGATGTATTTGGTATGGGATCATGATTTTAAAGTACGTTTGAGGTAGATGACACTATTGAAATTAGCAGAAATTTTTTTTTTTAGGTTTTGAAATTATTGCATAAAGCTATGACGGTGAGATTTGACTGAGGTGTTATAATGTCATTATTATGATGGCAATGTGTATTATGCTGTTGAGGTATGTCTATGATCGATAAGCCGATGCTATAGGAGGAATTTGATTATGCTACGTATTGATTATGATGAAACAGTGAAGAAGTGTCGACGAATATGTATATGTGTAATGAGGTAAGGGATAATGAGTAGTGGTTAGGGACTCTGATCTGAGAAAAAGGATGTTGGAAACCACGAATTGTGCTTTAAGAGTCATGAAATGTGTGTACCTGCATGAATGTATCAAAATGCCAGCGAAAGGTTTTTGGAGACTGTTATATTTATAGGATTTAGTTTCTACAAATTTGTAACGCAAATTCTTGACCTGTGAATTTTTTTTATATGTGGCTGTCACTGTAGTGCAAACTTCTGTCGTAAATATTTCGGTAAGAAAGCTAAGTGACCTTGACGTAATGTGTTATGGGCACCCACCTGTGCCAGTCGCCTGGAGAAAAAGGCATTAGGTGAAAAAAAAGGCCATCAACCTCGCTATAGACATTTCTATGTAGAAAGCATTTCAAATAGGACACGCTCATATTTGAAACAGATGATTATAGTTTTGAGCTCATACTTTCTGGTACTTACTGAAATGCTTATGAATTGATGGGAAATATTCTTACATATGCACACTTGATTATGACAAGTGTCTTTCTACAAGAGTGAAGAGAATTTCTACTGACTTATGAAATGCCACATGGCTACTGAATGATGTTCTTATGCTTTGCTTTACATAGTTCATATTTCATTTTATATCTAGTTTCCAGCTGTGTTGCAGCATTGGTTTTATAAAATAAAATTAAATGCATTTGCTAATGTCAACACTTTCTGTCAACAGATCTGTTATATAAAAATCTTATGATCCATATTCTTCGAAAAAGGAGCACTTCGAAAGGAAAGAACATTAAGAAGGGACTAATAACAGTAACTGCATACATAATTTTCTTTTCAAGTGCTTGGTAATTTCTTTGTAGAATAAGTTGTTGTAGTGCACCACTTTAATGACATAGAAATTAAGATGTGAATAGACATTTCCCTTATCTGCGTTATTGTCTTTAGTGTACAATTTTTTCTGTTTGTGGGTTTGTCATATGTAGATATAAGTTGTTGGATTTGCTGCTGCTGATTGCCAGGCATAGTGCTACTTAATTTCACTTTGTGTTACTCTGTTAAGCCAGTTTTACTACTGATTTATTTTTCTTGTTTGCTGCACATTGACTTATATTAGTTGTAATATTGCTATTGCTTTGCTAATTTAGATATATTGCTGCTTGCTTTGCCAATTTGCATTGTCGTTGCTGTTTGTGTTAATTTGTTATGTGCTGCTGCATTGTCTCATCCCTTAGTATATATATCTGAGCTCAGTACATTTAATTTAGTTTAAGAGCGGCTAGACTATATTAGAAAATAACTATGAAGAATAGGGAAACAATGCATTGAGAAGTTATATGAAAAAGATACAGAAGTAAGGCACAGGGACAAAACTGGTATCTTCTCACTCACCACATCCACATTCTGTCCATGTAGTATCACTTGAATGTTCCACGTTTCAGTGGATGGCTGATTTGTTGAAGTTCACTACCGACATGCACCATGCCGCATGAGACGCCCTGGCGCATTGCTCCTAGTTGGAGACAGGCTAGATTTCTTCATCGATGAGTGATGTGCACAGTAGGAGCTACTTGTGATGCCCAAATAAGCTGACAACCCCACTACAAGACCTTGTGTGTTGGTTGCCACTGCTGGTCTCGACAGGTTGGTGGTCTGTGCAGACACTAGACAAGATTTGGGCTAAAATGAGTATTGTACAATGAGAAATATTTATTTTCAAAGAGGATATGATACGAACAAAACAGTAGGGTTTAGGGACAACAGGGTTAGATAGTTTTTTTTTTTTGCAGAAGCAAATGTTGAAATAATAGGAAAGATCTGTCGAATGAAATTTTGGGTTGGACTGCAGTACCAAATGTTAACACTGAAAACAAACCCTGTTCTTTCCTTTTGTGTTATTCCACTATGTGTTTGTGTAGCCTTTTGTATTAGTGATTTCCTGTCTTTATGTGTTTAGCTAATAAGATTTGTGTTGTAGAATTTTTATAATACTAAGCTACATTCACTATGATGAGGAATACTGTTATCTGCAAATATAATTCGCACTAATAATATGTTATTTACTTTGTAAAGATGTTTAGTCATTATTTTCGAAAGCTATTTGATCTTTTATATATTTGCTTATGTCATAATTCCTGTAACACTGAAGTATATGATTATTTCTGTTCTTTTGTAAAGCCTGATTTAATATAAATTTTATCTGTATTATTATGTTTTTAATGATGCTTTCTGTACCATTGTAAGTGTATTCTCATGTTATATAATTGTAATTGAGACCAGTTCATCAAATTAAGTAACTTGTAAGCATTCATTTCACAGCACACAGTTCTGTAGGTCATAGTATGTGCACAATATGTGTGAAGTTGGGACTGTTAGTGATTGCACGTATGTTGTACGTTCCGCAAGGGACTGGTTAACAGCATTGCTGTTTCTAAGGACAATTCCAAAAACTTTGTGAGTGCACAAGTGGTGGTTACAGACTCGCTATATTGTCCGCAAGACTCTTCGACGGTGATTGGGCACCTGCACAGTCGCAACAGATGGCTGCTGGCCATCTCTACAACGACTGCACCTTCGATGACCTACCAATACTGTTATTTATACAATGACTGCAGTGGGTCAGCACCTCTGGTGACCCACCAACACCATAATCTCTACCAAGACTACAGTGGGTCTGCTCTGTGATGACCTACCTACCAATATTCTTGTAAACCTGACTCTGCTGTGGGTTTGCTCTGTTGTGGCCCATTACCTGTCTGCATGTCAAGAGTAAGCATTGTCTTTCCGTTGGAAGGACAACACTACTTCATCAAGACTGAATGGAAATCCAATACTTCCATGTGCATTTTCTTTTACTGCTCACACTTTGAACGAAAAAAAAACACTGCAATTTTACTGTGATGAATGATCAGGACTGTCTTCATGGACTGTGAGAAAATTTCTGCTTTTGGACAACATTGTACCAATAAGTGTGTGCATTTGATTTCTTTGTTATTGCAATTATGAAATTTTTTTTCAAATCTGTATTGGCCACTGCCCAAAACAATTTGTAAAATTTTTTCTCGGAGCATGGTGGCTATGTAGTAGGCTGTTAGGTTTTTATGTTGGTAACGCCATGTACCGCTCTATATGAAAATCACTGACTGTGCTGCGTGCAGTCTGTGGCTGGTTTGGATTGTTGGAATTTGCTATTGTAGTGTTGGGCAGTTGGCTGTTGACAGCGCGTAGCGTTGCACAGTTGGATGTTGGGAGAGAGACGGCAGAGTTTTGAGAGTGGATGATCTGGGCGTGTGTCGATCAGAGACAGTAAATTAGTAAGATTGGATGTCATGGTATATAATGACTTTTGAACACTATTAAGGTAAATATATTGTTTGTTCAGTATCAAAATCTTTCATTTGCTAACTATGCCTGTCAGTAGTTAGTGACTTGAGTAGTTAAAATCTTTTATTTAGCTGGCAGTATTGGCGCTTGTTGTATTGCAGTAGTTGGAGTAACGAAGATTTTGGTGAGGTAAGTGATTCATGAAAGGTCTAGGTTGTTGTTAGTCAGGGCCATTCTTTTGTAGAGATTATTGAAAGTCAGATTGCATTGTGCTAAAAATATTGTGTAACAGTTTAGTGATGATCACAATAAGTAAAGAGAGAAATGTCTGAGTACGTTCATTTTTGCTCAGCTGTTTGAAAATCATATAATGTAAGGGGTTTACCAGCACAGTAATTCATACATTTTTCGAAGGGGACGTTTAAAGTTTTAAATTTCTTTGCACTGTGGATGTCATTCTTTGATAATATATGTTTTTCAGCATGATTAAACTGTGTTCGAAAAACATAGCAAACATATTAATAATCATATAATCTTTAAACAACAAAAGTAGGTCATCAATTTTGATTACTTGTTTGAGGAACACCATGTTTTAATAATGTACATATTCCTTCATTTCTTTTGTTTAGTATATCTGAAGCAAAATCAACTGTATCTCGTAAATTCTCTATTCCTTTCTCTTCCAGTTTAATAATTTCTTCATATTTTGTATTTATTTCTTGCTGTTGACCTGTAGTTGGTTATACTTTCTCATAAACTAAGACTTGACTATTCTTTTGCAAAATTAATTTCTGATTTCAAAAGCAAATAATGTATCCTAGTTCATTTATAGAAGTTGTATATGAATTCAAAGTGTCTTCTGGCTGCACTTCAGTTCTTTAGCAATTTTATATATTTTCTTTCAACATATTCACTTGAAGCCTTTCTAGAATTCGAATGTTCCTAAATAATACACGTTTTTCAGCATTAGACCAGTGATTAATTTTTTCATCAGTAATAGTTGAAACTTCTTTATCGTTATGTATGCTTTCATTATTTATTATATCTAAAACTGCATCCATCTATATATCACAAAATTATATATATTTTTTAATATTAATAAATTCTTTCTTTATAAATGGGAAGTGAAAATAAGATGATTTCTGCATTGTGCAATCAAAAAAAAGTTTTTGTCATGATATAAAAATAACAAGATAAAATACATTTTCAAACATAAGTTATACTAAGTGTATAAATTTGAAACATAAAGAATATGGGGAAAATAAAACTGAACATATAAAAGAACTGTCCTTATAATCATTACAAAAACAGAAAATACATTCCAAGTCTGAAAAGAAAAAAATTATCAAAAACCTTATGGTGTCTGTGCAAAATTGGTTTGTAAAATGCATCTCAAAAGCCACAAAAATTACCATATTGTGAAAAAATGTGAAGGAGTTAATTACTTTTTTATCAATTGTTTCTTTTTTGGAATCTTCCACGCAGTTGTTTAATTCCAATAAGAAATCATTTTCATCACCTATTACGTTAGTCTGTTTAATATATAATGATTATGTGTAACATATAAATTCCTTCTTGTAATATAACAATTTCTAGTCATCAGAACTCAAAACAGCTTTATAACATTTAACTATGTACAATACACATTTAACACATCAAATGAAATTAAATTTTAAGCATTGTTTTAACTTGTTATCTAAATAATTTTATGATCATCAAAACTATCTTCACTATTCACAATAGCTTTTTAACTCCTTTAGATATTTGCATTTGTATCACCAAATTTGTAAGCATACATCTTCGTTTGTAAGCTAATTTTCCAAAATTTTCATTTTTAAATTTTCCTAAAACATTCTTATTTACTTGTGAAATTCCTATTACTATTATCTTAATCATCATTTGTGTCAAATTTTTTTGTCATCAATTTTGTTGCTTTACAGAAATTTTCATTCTTATATCATAATTAAAGGATCGGTATCCATATAACATAAATCAGTATATCCACCATATTTTGGCTTCATAATAGTATAATGAAAATCATACATTTTATTTTAGAAATATCTCGTAAGTATTAAACCTGATTCCTCTCCTTCCAAAGTTTGCTGTTTCTCTAAACAGTTTTGTGAGATTAGAGAATAATTTATCAATGCTTGGGGCCATAAATTAAATTTATTTAATAATAATACCGTTAACCCATCTTCAGCAGGTTTACTAAAAGAAATAGTCCATTTTTAGTTGATTGTTAAGCAGTTAATCGAGAGAGATAATTTACGAACAATAATGAGGATTATTTTTAAAATAAAAAGAGAAATATGTTTTTTTGTTTATTTTTGTGGTAATAGGATTTACAACATATTCTTCACCACTGGCTAAAACATTAATTGAAATCTATGATTTTTCCAATTTACCAATATCTGATAATTTAACATAAAATAAATTTTCTCTTCTTCAAAAATTTCATCTAATTCCAATCGAATATTTTTGTAATTACTAACACATTCCATGTAATCAATTGCTAGATTTAAAGCTGGTTTTCTTGAATAAGGGAAACATTTCTGACATATGGTTTATACATTAAATACAGCTTACTTAATTTTTTATTTATTTTCTTAAATCGATATAAGAAGATCACAAAATTGCATTTTGATTACTAACATTTAATTAGAAAATATTTGTATAAAGCTAGGCTATAACAATTTTTTTCTTTGCATTCTTTCCATTTCACTTAATAGTTTGTTAATTGATTTTTGATCACAACCTTATAAATCAGTTGTTCTCTACAAAACTACATGAATTGTTTTAAAATTTAATTCCTCTGCTTTATCATTATTTTTAAAACTTCAGAAAAATTTCATGTTCACTTCTTTGTATGAAAACATTCTGATATTTATAGATTACTTATTTTTTAATTTGTTTAAAATACTCTTGTGGTCAAACAATATCATCATCATTATTAAGTTTGTAAGTTATCATTCTCAATTTAAAAACAGAAGTTTTCTTCTGATTCATTGAGGTGATTTAAAACTATTGTAATCATACAGAAAACTGACACAATTTAATTTTTGGATAATTTTCTTTAAATACTTGATATTTATGTACTAGAATTTTTGGAAACAATTATTATTGTAGATATTACTAATATTGTCCTAAGATACGTTGATAAGGGTGATTAACTGTTTTTCATTAAGTAAAGAATAACTTTTAAATTTTTAGTTTTACAGTTCTAATGAAGTTCCTGTAAAGGTTTTTATTCAATTAATTTTCTTTATTATAATTATTTGCAACAGGATTTCAGATAATATTGATTTATTTTTCTTCATTAAGTTCAGACAAATTTTCTACAGTCTTGCTTCCCAAATTGTGCAAAGTTCTTTTATAATATTACATTTTTATATCTTGGTTCTCTCTTTTCTTTCATATTAAAATAGTCATTAAATTCCAAGGTGTTTTGACTAGTTACATTTGAATAACCACATTCTTTACAACAATTTCCTGCATGTATGTAACTTAGTCCTTGATTTTCTTTACAATGCTTCTGTAAGCTTTGGAATACATTTTGTTTTTTGTTTTTTATTTACATAGGAAAAATTTATATATTTAATTTTTAAAATGCTTATGGTCGAAATGTACGTTTGAAAATTTTATTCAATGATATAGTTGGGCAAGGTGTAACACAGCCTATTTGTAAAAAAAAATTAATTAGTTTTTCATTTTTTAAATAAATAGAAATTTGATTTGTGGATATAGGTAAACACCATCTTGAACAACTTATTTATAAAGAAAAAATGTATTACCTGTTTTAATTTTTTATTTAAATGAAAACTTTGTTGGCAAATATAAGTAAAATTGTCTCTTTAATTATGAGAATTAAAAAAATATTTTCTTTGTTGCAGAATCGACATACTGATACTACTTACATGTGCTTGGTAAATGTGCTTGAAATTCAGATTATGTTGTTTGAAGGCTATATAGATGTTAGCGTTGTCCCTCATGAACTGTTTCAATAATTTGGAATACGTGAAATGGCAACTCCCATGCGACAACAAAAACAGAGATATCTTCGAATTTGATTCCAGTTTTCCATAGCAACATCATCAAACAGAAACTAATTTCCATGAATTGGGAGTATTACACACTATCAACGCTTTGCAGCATCTGCTGTGATAGTTGGTATTTGGGGTAAGTGTTTTGGAAGCACACATATGTGCTTAAAGCAGACTCCATACCAGTTTGTTAGCAGTGATATGAGCATATTTGTCTTCCTGCAGATGGATGTTATTATTGTTTGTGTATTATTGCTTGTATAATATTGAGAAGGAGTATCCTCTTCTTCTTTTTCCAGTCTTCTGCACCATCACAGGACCAATCACTTAGAACTAAGTTCTTGGGACAAGGACGCTACACTCACTCTGCCATGTACTGATGACATCAGGTAGAGGCATGCAACAGGTTTTTTTAGACAAAAATTCCTGTAATAATAATAATAATAATAATAATAATAACAATAATAATAATAATAGTTTTAGTAATACATACATTGACTACAGTGCCATCACCTTAACCCCAAGCTGCAATGACTACATTATGAGAAAATTATCAAGTAAAAAAAACATACATTTTAAGATAGTGTACATATATATATATATATATATATATATATATATATATAATTTATTTACAGTTTAACAATGGATACAGGATGCGTTACATCAGCAGAAAATACAAAGAAGCCAATGATCCATTTTTGACAGTATTTTATTAATAGCTGTTTCTTGTACACAGGAAATTCTGCAGATATATCTCTCAAATTGATGGGAGCATCACAGAGGTTAGGTATTTCATCTATGAATTTAGCATGGATAGTATCAGCAGGTATTTGAGTCGACTTTGGCCCTGTGTTGATGCATGCACTGAAGCACTTTTCTGGGTCAGCCACATGCGCACTATAGAAATGAAGATAGTTCATAACTTCATTGTACACAGCTTAAATGCACAGTGCGTCAATGCTCCAGTCTTCTGACATAATGGATATCATCATCCTTAATCCAAATGAGTTCGCTACAGTGGTGTGCTTTAACTACATGGATTGGTATCTGTATTTCTCCCTGAGTGCTTTATCATTGTACATTGATGTGATGGAGTCACGAAAGCAGAGTAAATGTGTGTGGGTGACAGAGATGGGCTGTACTCTGCAGTCATCTGAACATTGCTGTTGGGTATTGCATGACATGTTTCCCATTCAAGCTCAGTAATCCGCACTGTAATACTCTTCATTGCATTTTCTGTGTCCATCACCACACGTCAGTCACTGTTCGCTGTCTCTATGTCTATATTCAGGTGCTTTGACTCACTAGCAATTAAATTGTAGTGAACGGAAGTAAGGCACAGGGAGAAACTGGTATCTTCTCATTCACCACATCCACATTCTGTCCATGTAGTATCACTTGAATGTTCTATGTTTCAGTGGATGGCTGATTTGTTGAAGTCCTCTACCGACATGCACCATGCTGCATGAGACGCCCTGGCGCACTGCTCCTAGTTGAAGACAGGCTAGGTGTCTTCATCGATGAGTGATGTGCACAGTAGGAGCTACTTGTGCTGCCCAAATATGCTGACATCCCCACAACAAGACCACGTGTGTTGGTTGCCACTGCTGGTCTCGACAGGCTGGTGGTCTGTGTAGACACTGGACAAACTAGAGATTCCTCTGCAGGCTCTAATACGCTGGAGGTCACATCAGATGTTGAACAAAAACCCTTACGTATTGGACACAGAAATGGTGCTGAACATAGAAGAAATACTAGGAATAGCAAAGACATGTAATTAGTACTTACTATCCTTCTTCTTCTTACTCTGTTGGGAGGTGCTGGATGAACTAGGCTGGTGCTGTTGTTTACACTTCATGGTCCTTCCATTGACTGGTGTGGATTAGCTGTGGTGGTCTTACATCCCTGCTGTAACAGGACGCAGCATTGCCTTTGATTCCCACCAGTTATTTCACCTGTGACATCGCAATCTCTTGTGCACTCTGGCGATGGTATAGTGAACTAGGTCAGTCAGGATGAAGAGGTTGAAGAGCACACATTCCCTTCTTAGGCATTTGGGCTAGCCATTTCAAAAACGGTAGAGAGTTCCAGCAGAACCAACTATATGCATGAGTTGCGAAATGCATCTTAAGGCCAACTTGCTGCATCACCTTTATTTGCTGAAAAGTATTCTTCTTCGTATGCTCATCCATTACCTTTCCTTTCTAATCCTTATCTAGGGTGCAATATTGCCTTATACGTCATGTACTAAATAATGTTCACCATAATATTTGCCTCTCTTGATTTGAATGTTAAGCAGCCAG
Organism: Schistocerca americana; assembly: GCF_021461395.2. Taxonomy (NCBI): domain Eukaryota; kingdom Metazoa; phylum Arthropoda; class Insecta; order Orthoptera; family Acrididae; genus Schistocerca; species Schistocerca americana. The sequence continues at coordinate 974,889,868 of NC_060130.1, read as the reverse complement.
GTTGTACTTGCAGCTGCTAGATGGGACTCTTGGTGCAATGTTCACCTGCCCACAGTTGTTAACGCAGGTGCCTCAGTCTGTTGCTATGTGTGGTTTTATTGATATGAGAAGCCTATAGTGGGTCGCCTTTCATGTATTCTCTTTAAAATTTTTGTGACTAAAGCTTTTCTGGCATGTTATGTATCTTATATGTGACATATAAGTACTGTATCTTACTTGCACTGTCAACAGTACTTATAATTTCATATAAAAAAATGTTACCTTAAATTTGTAGTTTGGTTATAGGCCAATTTGAATCTTTAATTTCTGATGAATGCACTCATAGAAGTGTCAAAACCCCTCATAAAGCTAAAAATTGTGACCAAGGGCTTATTTAGTTTAACTTTATGTAATGGTCACTCAGCTAAGCAACCATGTTTAAGAATCTGTAATAAATGCGTTTTCTCAAGATTGAGTTTTCATTAACATGCTTGTTGATATATTGTAATGAATTATGTAACAGTTCTCATACAAGCAGCCTGTCTTATGGTGATACTTTTAAGCACACTGTCAGAAGTGTTAAAATTTCTTTCTATTCTCTCTTACCATATGTAAATTTTACTTGTAAACAATAGGATCCATTTGGAGCTAATTACCATGTCTGCTGTAGTCAAATAAAACTTGGCATGTTATTCCATGTAATAAATACTGTTCATCTTAACATTCCGCTGTATATATTTTAAATGTTAAGTAGCCTACTTATGTATACAGCTATTAGGTGGCAATACTTCAGTTTAGATGTTACACGACCTGCATTAGCGTCACCAACTTGCACATCACTACAACATACAGTGACGCAGGTTGAAACATTTGTGAATCTTATTATGTTTTGTGTACTGATGTTTGTATTTATATGAACTTCTATATTCTTTTCTGAATTTTTTTTTTTTGAGATACAAATGTGCAATCTGATCCTAAGTATTTTTCTCATGAATGGAAACCAGAATCAATAATTACTGTGATATATTTAGAGAGGGGTGGATTCAATATTTGTTTATTCAGTGAAGTGAGTGACTGACTTTTGACTAAAAAGCCAATCACATGAGACCGAGAATTTGAAGGTCAATACATTTTCAAAAACTGTAACATAATGAAATAAGTGTTTGTGAGCCAGGAGTCCACTTAACCAAAGAAAAATCTTAACTTGATACTAGCAAATATGATTCTTTGTGTGGAGGCTTATGCTTAAATTTGAGTGTGAATTTTATAAGTTGTGCTTTGGGAACAGGATACATACATCAGTCCCACAACCTGTAAGATAAAGGAATTCAATACATCACCCACAGACACAAAAATGAAAAACGCAAAACAGAAAGAAAAATTTACATGATGTACTTGTACTATAGACAAGTCCCAGTACAAGTTCACTGGCATTAAATTCAAAACCAATGAAGGAATGATGTTATCGACTGGTGTCCCCCAAAACTGGTCCATTACCTAATTAATATCCCACTGTTCAAATTAGACAACCAGATTCATTCAGATTACAGTTAACACGTAAAATATGCACGTAACTGCAACAAATAACAATGATTTTGAGTTAAATAAGTACATCTTCATTTCATATCTCTGCAGTGGTGAAAGTGGTGTGTAATTCTAAGTCATTAGACGACTAGCTGCCTGTGAGAACCAAGGTACCACAAGTGTAGAATAGAAAGTGGGTCGCAAAACAGTTTTTCGCTAAAGGGGATAGTTCCTAGCAGGCATGCACTGAGTGAAAGGCATTGTTTCCAAAAATGTTCAAATGTGTGTGAAATCTTATGGGACTCAACTGCTAAGGTCATCAGTCCCAAAACTTACACACTACTTAACCTAAACTATCCTAAGGACAAACACAAACACACCCATGCCCGAGGGAGGACTTGAACCTCCACCGGGACCACCTGCACAGTCCATGACTGCAGCGTCTCAGACCACTCGACTAATCCCGTGCGGCGGCATTGTTTTCGAATAGTTCTTGGTGTCCCAGTTAGTTTGTTACTTACAAGTTCCACTGATTATTTTTAAGGTTCTTCAATCGAAATTATGTGGAATGAGTCAGTTTACAGGTTACATATGCATGATTATGTTAGCATGTATTAAAACTTAATTATCTTAGTCCTAATCATGTAGCTGTAATTAAATACAATATTTTTTATTTACACGCTGTCAGTTTTTAAGTAGAAATGTGTCAATGAAACTGAACGAGTTATTTAACACAAATGATTTTAAGTTAGATTTAAAATTTGCTTTTTTCTGTTACCTGCCACAGACTTTATGTTACTTTCAAATAATGAAAGATTTCTCTCCCTACATATTGAACTCTTTTCTGAAGCACTGAGGGCCCTAATACATCTACATCTACATCTACATCTACATTTATACTCCGCAAGCCACCCAACGGTGTGTGGCGGAGGGCTCTTTATGTGCAACTGTCATTACCTCCCTTTCCTGTTCCAGTCGCGTATGGTTCGCGGGAAGAACGACTGTCTGAAAGCCTCCGTGCGCGCTCTAATCTCTCTAATTTTACATTCGTGATCTCCTCGGGAGGTATAAGTAGGGGGAAGCAATATATTCGATACCTCATCCAGAAACGCACCCTCTCGAAACCTGGCGAGCAAGTTACACCGCGATGCAGAGCGCCTCTCTTGCAGAGTCGGCCACTTGAGTTCGTTAAACATCTCCGTAACGCTATCACAGTTACCAAATAACCCTGTGACGAAACGTGCCGCTCTTCTTTGGATCTTCTCTATCTCCTCCGTCAACCCGATCTGGTACGGATCCCACACTGATGAGCAATACTCAAGTATTGGTCGAACAAGTGTTTTGTAAGCCACCTCCTTTGTTGATGGACTACATTTTCTAAGGACTCTCCCAATGAATCTCAACCTGGCACCCGCCTTACCAACAATTAATTTTATATGATCGTTCCACTTCAAATCGTTCCGCACGTATACTCCCAGATATTTTACAGAAGTAGCTGCAACCAGTGTTGGTTCCACTATTATATATTCATAGAATAAAGGATCCTTCTTTCTATAGGTTCGCAATACATTACATTTGTCTATGTTAATGGTCAGTTGCCACTCCCTGCACCAAGTGCCTATCCGCAGCAGATCTTCCTGCATTTCGCTACAATTTTCTAATGCTGCAACTTCTCTGTATACTACAGCATCATCCGCGAAAAGCCGAATGGGACTTCCGACACTATCTACTAGGTCATTTATATATATTGTGAAAAGCAATGGTCCCATAACACTCCCCTGTGGCACGCCAGAGGTTACTTTAACGTCTGTAGACGTCTCTCCATTGATAACAACATGCTGTGTTCTGTTTGCTAAAAACTCTTCAATCCAGCCACACAGCTGGTCTGATATTCCGTAGGCTCTTACTTTGTTTATCAGGCGACAGTGCGGAACTGTATCGAACGCCTTTCGGAAGTCAAGAAAAATAGCATCTACCTGGGAGCCTGTATCTAATATTTTCTGGGACTCATGAACAAATAAAGCGAGTGGGGTCTCACACGATCGCTGTTTCCGGAATCCATGTTGATTCCTACATAGTAGATTCTGGGTTTCCAAAAACGACATGATATTCGAGCAAAAAACGTGTTCTAAAATTCTACAACAGATCGACGTCAGAGATATAGGTCTATAGTTTTGCGCATCTGCTCGACGACCCTTCTTGAAGACTGGGACTACCTGTGCTCTTTTCCAATCATTTGGAGCATTCTGTTCCTCTAGAGACTTGCGGTACACGGCTGTTAGAAGGGGGGCAAGTTCTTTCGCGTACTCTGTGTAGAATCGTATTGGTATCCCGTCAGGTCCAATGGACTTTCCTCTGTTGAGTGATTCCAGCTGCTTTTCTATTCCGTGGACACTTATTTCGATGTCAGCCATTTTTTCCTTTGTGCGAGTATTTAGAGAAGGAACTGCAGTGTGGTCTTCCTCTGTGAAACAGCTTTGGAAAAAGGTGTTTAGTATTTCAGCTTTATGCGTGTCATCCTCTGTTTCAATGCCATCATCATCCCGGAGTGTCTGGATATGCAGTTTTGAGCCACTTACTGATTTAACGTAAGACCAGAACTTCCGAGGATTTTCTGTCAAGTCGGTACATAGAATTTTACTCTCGAATTCACTGAACGCTTCATGCATAACCCTCCTTACGCTAACTTTGACATCGTTTAGCTTCTGTTTGTCTGAGAGGTTTTGGCTGCGTTTAAACTTAGAGTGATGCTCTCTTTGCTTTCGCAGTAGTATCATAACTAGTGTAACTAACTAGTGGGTTACATAGCTCATTTTACCTACTAGTTTAATACAGACGGATATCACTGTTCTTCTCATCTTGTGACAGATAATTTACGAAAAATGTCTTTAGCGAATTACCCAATGGTGCTATTCACCCAGGCACAAATTAAACTAGTCTTTAAAAAGTGAAATATAATGATTTACAGAGATCTTTGAACGTGAATTAGTATAAACACATGTACATTACATCATTTAGTGACACTGTAATTTATTATGTGAGGAAGTAATGAAATACTTTAATAAAAATGTAAGACAATAATAATGTAAAGCTTTTCGGACTATCATAATATTTCAGTGAACTAAGCATTTTGTGCAAATAACTTTGAAATGCACTTTGAATACATGTTCATTCAAGTAGCATACACTATTGATTGCTTCTTGTCCTTTGTACATTGGCAGATGTGGCATCCCTTTGCTATTATGCGATGTTACTCCAGTTCCTGTCTCCTCGTGATTGTGTGTTTAATGTAGCCGATCCTGCTCTTGCTGTTGTTTAACTTCTGTACCTCTGGCCATCAGAAACCACTTCTCTCCATATCATTGTGGGATATATGACTGTTACCTATTCTCCTGACAACACTCACCATAATAAGTTTGCTAGCAAACTCCTTCAGAAATATTCTTTTTTGTACCTCTTGACCAGTGTCTGTCTTGTAGATTACATACTAGTATAAGGCAGAGACTTTCAGAAAGCAGAAGATCATATCAACTGACCATCTCCTTGTTCTTCAGCCAACAATATAATTGCAACATAGCTAGGCAAACGTGTCCGTTCCTTCCTTAGCGCAATTATGGAAAGTCACAATAAATGGCTTTCAATCGACTTCTTACTAAGTATCTATCTGGTGTCATTGTGCATTGATGATGTTAGTACTACTTAATATTGTTTCCTAGGAACATAAGAAACCATGGACATTAGTTTCCTGAAACAATAAAAACTTCAGCATACATTCCTGTGCTTCTGTTGCCTGGACAGAAACTGTGAGTGGATTTCAGGCTTATTTGTTCCCACCAAAGTCAGATTCATGTCCAGGAACGTTCTGGCCTGAGGGACACTCGTGTACCAGATATCAACGGTGAATTTTTTGGGTTTTCAGGCAGACACTACCTAAATGAGCAGCAGTCCAGATATGGAATAAGTTCCTCATTAATCGTGAAAAGTTCTGATAGCACGTAGGGTTCCATGAAGTTTTTCCCTATTAGTACTAGAAATTAACGAGTAGTAGCCAACATGTAAGGCTTCATTTCTCATCTCGGTCACTGGTGTTATTAAACCGAACTGAAGGAAACCAGAAAAGAAATCTCGTAGACAACTATCACTGAAAACTTTCAAGTCTTTCCTGACCCCACATAACTGTAAAATTGAGATAGCAAGCTCTGAAGGTTCAAGCTGACAGTAATAACCAATGAAATGCCTTAATTTCAATTCGATCTGTAACTTGAGCGACAAGACTTATCACAAAATGTACGTCCATTCTCATAACGTAGAAGTTAGTATTCATAACCAGCCTGCCAATTATAATCTTGCCGAAATAAAGGAAGAAGTTCTTCCTGGTATATTTGCTTCCTTTACTGCGCCTAGAGCTCTAATTTTATGTGTAATAGTAATACAGTACCTTTGAGCACGACCCCTGTGATTAAATTGCTGTTTGTTCCATTTCATTTTACAGTAAATGCCCGAAGAAAGATTCGTTTTTCTGTCACCATTTCGTCGCCAGAAGCAGCAGAAATGTTTCTATCAGTATCGTGTTCACTTTCTTTCACATTGTCTTCTTCTAATTCAGAGAACTGTCCCACCCATTCAGCATAATATTCTCGAAAACATTCCGCAATAGCTTCTTCATCAGTCAATACTTTAGGCATTCTGCGTCTGGAAAAAACAACTGCCAAGTAACTTTCCTTTCGACTAAGAGGAGAAAGACGGAGCGAGGTGGTGCAGTGGTTAGCACACTGGACTTGTATTTGGGAGGACGACAGTTCAATCCCGCGTCCGGGCATCCTGATTTAGGTTTTCCGTGATTTCCCTAAATCGCTCTTTGCAAATGCCGGGATGGTTCCTTTGAAAGGGCACGGCCGACATCCTATCCCATCCTTCCCTAATTTGATGAGACCAATGACCTCGCTGTGTGGTCTCCTCCCCAAAAACAACCCAACCCAAGAGGAGAATGTGAGATATGAAAAAAAGTGGGAAGTAATTCGCCTCTGCGTACGCAGAAAAGAGAAACACGGTTGTTCGAGTTTTCGTTGCTTCTGTATTTTGCTGCCAAACACTCATACTCGTGTCCGGTCACATGGTCAAAATAGCGGAATGCAAGCACTCGCGTCGGGATCGAAGGGTGATAATGACGGAAAGCGAAGAAACCCATCAGGTAAAACGCTCAACATTAGGAATTTAATGCCAAACAAAGTAACAAACAGTAACTCAAAATGCAGCGTCAGTAAAGGGAAATAAATGCCACTGGCAAATTTCAGAAGGTCACATGTCAAAGACTTCGAACAAAAGAAAAATCTCTTGGGTCTTTTGACCAGACATGAAAACTTAAGGGTTAAAGTCCCTAGCTCCTTGAAAAGGTACCTGCACACCGTCTGTGGGTGAACAACATTCGTTATTCTTACTGTTCACTTTTGTGTAATCAGTACTCTGGTTGTAGGAGTTGAGTCACCCTAGAAAATTATTCCATACGGCATTAGCGGGTGGAAGTACCCAAAATATATCAGAATATATAATCGTTTGTTTCCTAGATAAGCAGTTACATGCTCAGGAAAATTTGCTTAATTGTTTTAAATGTTCAGTAATATGTTTCTTTCAGTCCTAGTTGCCATCAATACAGACACCGAAAAAATTGGAGCTTTATACTCTATTTACTGATTCCTTCTCATGTGATACATTACTTGTTGGTATGAGTCAGTTTGTAGCACAGAAATGAATATAATGCGTTTATTCAACATTTATTAAGATACCATTTTCTGATAAACATTTTATAATTGTTTGTAAAATATGATTTACTATCTCTTCTGTTGATTTCTACGCTATGGAATTTACTATAACATTAGTATCGTCTGCAAAAGTTACCAATTCTGCTAGTTAAATGTCAAGTGTAAGGTTACATATAATGAATAGGAGTGGACCCAAAACTGGACCATGTAGGACACCCTATTTTGCTTGTCCCCAGTCACTAAACCTTTCTACACTTCTGACATTGTTTCAATTATTCAGCGCATGCTTCTGCATTCTGTTTGTTTTTTATGATTCAAATCAGCTATGCTAATTGATGCCAGTTCCACGAAAACTTGAATTTTCTTAAGAGAGTAAGACGATTTACACAATGAAATTCCTTGGAAAGATCGCAAGATTTTAACTGTCTATATATTATTATCTAAGGCTTGTATTATTCAATGAGTGAATGCATTCCCTGTCGAGCAACGCTTTTGTAACTAAAACCATGATATGCCAAATAAATTGTTTCCTCTTAAATGTGAAATACGCTTGATCATATTACGTTTTCGAATTAATTGTAAAATGACATCAGTAAGGAATCTTTTCACCTTTCATATGAAGAGGTTCAACAATTGCACGTTATAATTTGTCAGGGAGAATTCCCTGTGCCATTGATGGATTCAATATATGACTAAGAACGTAACTTATTAAGTAGAAACAGCTTTTTATGTAACAACATATGAGCTTATTATAATTCTTTTAAAGTCAGTGAAGTATGTTGGTGCTACTTCTAGTTTCTTAATTGTGAATGACCCTTTAATACACACTCTTGTTTCTCCAACTCAACTATTAAATTCTGTTTTTGCTGTTACGTTTATAAAGTGGTTGTCAAAAGTTCGAGTACCTTGTGGATTGTCAATTACAAATTGCCATTGAGTTCAAGCGTTATGGTACCTTGTACAATAATATTATCTGTATTATTTGTTTTTGTCAGGACGTGCTTATTTCTGGACATTAAAATGATGTTCCTTAAAATACTAAAATATTTGTTGTAATATGGAAGTAATGGCGGATCTTCACTTACTCTAGCCCTGACTCTCAGGTAACGTCAGACGTGCTTAGTGAAAATCTTTAGGCGCGCGTGAGATGTTACCTGAGTGGTGGCATTCCAGGACGTTGGGTTGAAAGAGGAGGTGCAGAAGATGAACTTCTTCACCGGTAACCTCCCAGGTCTCCAGACCTGACATCTTTTGACTTTCGTCTGGGGGGTTTCGTAAAAGACAGCGTTTACATCCCCCTATGACCGATACTCTAGAAAGTCTGAATTGTTGAATATTTGAATTCTGTAACGAGAAGAGACCAGCTGCTTCGTGTGTGGCAGGGTATGAGCCGCCGATTTGATATTTTTCGTGTAACTCATTGTGCTCACATTAAATACATAAAAATCTGAACTTTTCGCTTTCCAGGAAGATCGTTATTGCGTTTCTGTCTTTTTTGGACTGGGCTCCATAAATATTTGAATTCTGATCTCTTTTTTTTTTCAATAGCCTTGTATTACTCTTCATGATGAGTTGTACAGAGCTTCATATATTCTACTATCCTAGTACAGTACTATATGAAACAAAGCCGTATGCATATCGTTAAATTTTCCTTGTTGCGAGTGCATCACAATGTGGCGCTATCGCAGTTTTTCCATCTCCTGCACATCGTGGCGTGTTAGTTCGGAAAGTGTACAGTTGGACGAAAGAAATCCTCGTGTGTTCGCATCAGTCCCTCCAGTTTCTGGACTGGGTAAGAGTCAGTTGCGGATTGTGTATCGACCATCACTTTCATGTCTCCACAGAATGATAATATGACATTCGCTTTCTGTACTGACATGACTGGCGTTGCCCACTGACTACTAGTTATGGATTTTGCGTTTCTTTTCTGTTCTAGGCAGTCACGTTCCTGTTTAACTTTATCCTTTAACGCGAATGGAAAATTTGTACTTTGATAAATTTTGTCGTAGCTTTCGGTTTCAGCGGTACATGTGCCTTGTGGTTTTAATATTACTGATTGGTCCTACAAAAACCAGCCATCCCACAATTTTGGTACTTCTCAGTCGGAATGTCAGTATGAATCTGGTTGGTTCCTATATGGATTCGGAAGCCTACAGCATTCAAGGGATCAAGGCCCAGCATATGTGGGGCTTTATGTGAGCTGACCCCTTTCAATCTGGCCTGTTTGGTATCATGCTTGTATGCAACACCTGTGATAAAATAGCTTCTGACTCGAAACTTTTGGTCGCTGTAACTACACTGACTGTTATAAAACGAGCTGTAAACAAGCGAACAATGCAGACTGCGAACTTTGTTGACGGGCAAGCAGGTGGGGACTTTGAGGGACCATTTGAGGGAGCAATATTTACTGCGCAGCATGGCTACAAATCGTACATGATAGTATGTTGTCGGTTGCGAATACAAGAGTCGAGGCGTCGCGTAATGGAATTGCACAGGTCTCGGACATAGTCCTGTCATACTCCATCCCATACCGATAGCAACTAAAAACTCAGTTCCCGCAGATTGGTGGATAGAATTGGTGACTTGATGACATGGTCCATGGCACCCGACACATCTGCGATCAGGGAACATCGAGGCGATTCTTCTGGAGATTGCAGAGTATCCATAGGCACATGGCACCATCACGAGGTGGCAGCGGTATAGGACGAGAGTAGTCGTGACGAAACAGGGCGTGGGCGTGAGCGTTTAACTGAGAACGAATACCACAGGATATGAGGCGGTATCAGAGGAATCGGTACAAGCATAATGGAGTATCAGCACATTTTTCTTCAATGGTGCGACGACATCTGTCGCGTCAATATGGCTACAGGTGGACTGTTCGAGAAGGAACAATACCGTGGCCTCCAAGGTCACCTGATCTGAACTCCATGGATATGTGTGCCTGAAGACGTCATCAAGCATTGTGTACAACACTCTGGCTAACAGAGTTGCAGACCGGTAAGTGCTTCTCAAGATTTTCAAAATGATCCTAGCGTCTTTGAAAGGATTCCAAACTCATTGCGGAAACATGACTGCACCTGGATACAAGGATGACACTTTCATCGCCACCTTCGCTACGTGTACAGTTGTACAACTCTTGTTGTGTTGGTACAATACACCTGCACTTCTGCCGAAGTATCTCTAACAACTTTACTTAACGTCGTACAGTATTGTTACCTTATCCTAATAGGTATGATATTCACACAGTATTAAGTCAACGGTGATTGGTAATCATGTAGTCACCATTATGTCCCAAATGGTCCGTTTGTGGACCTATGTCTACTAGGGTTTTCTCGCTTCGAGTATCATCTGCTTTCAGTTGTAAGGGTTTCCGCCATTAATTATGATACACCCTTCATAAATGGTATTGTGGATAACGTGGAAGATCCACGAGCCTGTTCGAGATGATTTAGTTGTCTTATAAGAAGGCAGTAGTGCCATAAAATATCAACGAACTGCATATGGACTGTAAACGATCGGTGACTGACGAAGTGGCTCTTAGCTGACCCTGAAAGTATGTAAGTATAATATATTGGTACTAAATAGACGAAAAGCTACTGCTGTTAAATTGTACCAGTAGCGACAAATCCCCCTTAAATACTAACTAGCATAAAACTAAAATGGAATGACTACATAATAAACATTGTAGGAAGATGATAGGCTCCGATTCATAGGAAGTAACGTAAGGAAAAGTACATGCATGAAAGAAGTTGCTTACAAAACACTTGGTTGATAGATTATTGAATAATGCTCATGAGTCTAGGAACCATAGAACTTTGGCTTAATAGATGAGACAAGAGACAAAGAATAGTGGCGCCTTTCATCACGTGTTCCCTTAGTCGACACAAGAGGGTTATAGAGCTGCTCAACAAACTCCGGGGGAAATGCTACAGGAGATGTGTTGCACGTCATGGAGAGGTTTGCTATTGGTATACCGAGAAAGTATTTTCCCGAAATAGTCGGAAAACCTGTTACTGTATCCCAAATACTTCACGTATCACCAAACTACCTCAACAAATTGAGAAATTACAGATAATATTAAGGTCTCCTAAATTCATACTTCTCATCCGCCCCTCGTGAACGGATTGTAGTGATGGGGAAGGGTTTCAGACAGTGGAAATATAAGTGCCCTTTACTACATTCCGTAAAGTGGCTTGAGAAGTATACTTTTAAAGGTAGAACCAGTTCCAAGGACTGCGAACGCCCAAGCCCATCGCAGGGAATAAAAGCAGGAAAACGTTGTATACCAAAATCCCCTTATATATAACACCATTAAGACAGCTGCTTGTGAGTTGATATGTGGTTCAGTGGTAGGCTGGCTTCAGGAGTGTGACGAAGGATCGCACCATGGGAGCGCGTTTCGGCTGGTCGCACCCAAATCCTGTCGGGGCCTGCGAGAAGACACATGGCCGAGCGAAATCCCTGGGAGGGCCCTAGCCGTCCTCTAATGTTGCATCCGGAAGCCATCTAGCCAATAGGCCCCAAGCTTACAGATTCCCCATACCGCACGGCCCAATTTATGCACCCACTTCTTATAAATAGATGCTTCCGTGTCTCTCTTTAAACTGTGTGTAAGTAACAGCGCATTTGTATTTGACGAAAGCAGAAAATAAAAAAGTTCAGCAAATGAAGGAAGTGAAAGGGAATACAGTGTGAAAATGAGAAAAAGTGTATAACAGCTAAGCAACAATGGTTAGAGGAAACAAACACGGGTGCTGAAGCATCCATAACACAGGGAATGGGAGACGCCACCTACAGAAAAATTAAGAAGACGTTTAGAGGAAGGGTAAGCAACTCAATATCAAGAGCTCATTTGGCAAGCCACTAATAACGTATGAAATTAAAGCTGCAAGGTGGAATGAACATATAGGAGATCTATATAGGGGAAGCCACTTGCGGACAACGATATAGAAAGAGAAGAGGAAATCTGTGGAAATGAGAGATATGATACTGCGAGAAGACTTGGACGGAGCAGCGAAAGACCTAAGGCCTCGGGAGAGCCAGTCATAACAAAATTATTGTCTGGATCAGTAGTGTTACAGTTAAACTGAGTTACTTTGTTTATATTTGTGACGTCATGCAGTCTTGGTCACTGACTTAGCGATATCATCATCTTTACCAGTGACGTTATGCTTCGATGGACTTCAACTAGTAATGTCATGTGTTACATCGTTATCCTTATCAATCGGAAACCCCTCCTTATAACTAGCGAGTCAGAGCGAATAATTATGAATCCAAGATGGCGGAAATAGTCCAGTTAGCCAAGTGGAAAATTTAAAAAAATCTCCTATCAATTATAGTGCCGTACTGTTTACCTTCACCCACTCATAGTGCTGGAAAAACCAAGTCGAAATGTGTGCTCATAACCCTCCTCCCTCTCTTCTTCGGTGAATGGTGTTACAAAGTAGACTGAGAAATTAAAATAAATGTGTTCCCTGTCTGCTTCTCCTTCCCCTCATCATTATCTTCATACAATCATAGCATTGCAGTAAACATTCGAAGATATTGCAGACAGGCCAGTTGTGGACTTTATACTGGCGCCCCTATTCTATCTGTCTCCAACCAATCAGAACATAGTGTAGTAATTGTGTCAAATTGCATTTCTTACACACACACCAACTGTGTGGTTTAAATTCCGTTTCCAGTGCAGATGATGGAAAGAACCCATGTGTGCCCTTTATCCCCCTTTCCTTCCAACATATCAGAGTGGGGTATTAGACAAATATGCCGTAAAAATTATGGAACCTCCACTTTAAAGACAAAGGCATAAATTATTTACCTTGAAAGGAATTTATTAGTTCCGAAATATATTTATATACCCCTGGTGTATTATTGTTATTAACGACGCATGGTGTCAAGTTGCAATATTATCTCTTAAAATCAAATATGATTGTGTTTGTACACATAAAATTACTCCAACGTTAAAGATGTGCATTTATAAAATAATATCATCTCTATACGCCAAATTCTGTGCTCCGTACAAAAGTAATCTATATCCATCTGTTGCTTGAAATACTATACTTCTTAAACAATTCTCTCAACCAAGGTAATGTTTTCTCTCTCTCTCTCTCTCTCTCTCGCTCTCTCTCTCTCTCTCTCTCTCTCTCTCTCTCTCTCTCTCTCTCTCTCTCTCACACACACACACACACACACACACACACACACACACACACCACACATCTCTGTATTTCATATGTGAAATATACTATATACTCCTTATGCGCAGCCGGCCGGGGTAGCCGAATGGTTCTAGGCGCTACAGTCTGGAACCGCGCGGCCGCTACGGTCGCAGGTTCGAATTATGCCTCGGGCATAGATGTGTGTGATGTCCTTAGCTTAGTTACGTTTAAGTAGTTCCAAGTCCTAGGGGACTCATGACCTCAGAAGTTAAGTCCCATAGTGCTCAAGGCCATTTTTGAACCTTAAGCGCACATGAAATCAGTAACCAATTCTTACAAATTTTTTCAGAAATGCGACATGTTTTCCATGAAATTATCATCTGTATGGTCTCATCATTTAATTATCCTCATTAAACACCTCACGCATGTTTTGTGTAGATCTGTCCACCCAAGTCTCGTTGTTAAATATTACCTCTCATAACAGTTTATGAAATGGCACTCCGATCTCTGAAGCTTTCCTCGTCAGTCACCCACATACCTGCACGCAGTACACAAATTAAAGAGCATCAGTGCATGTCCGCTGCGAGTTGTAGGGAGAGGTGTAGTGCAGAGAGAGGGAAAACACCTCTACTCATCTCAGTTATCCTGAAACAGACGTTGTCCAGCAGAGAGTCAGATATACTCTAACTAAATGTGTGGAAATAAACTACTGAGCTACAAAACAGAAACATAAAATAACCCTACATATAAAATTTGTTATAAAACAAACGAATTTTTCAAAATTCCTCTCTCATATTTTTACATTAATTACACATTTATCATACTGACAATACAGTTTTTCACTATTAACATTTTTACTATTAAAACCAAGCTGGTGGTTACGTAATACACATGCATCATTTTTGACTAGAATTTGTATTACTTATACACTTTTTAAATATTTGCAATATTACAATAAAAACCAATCACATATTTTACGTTAAACACAATCATAATATTTCCAGTACCCACATATTCGCATATCAGGTTTTAACTTTCTATAAATCATAATTATTGTAAGTAGCTACATTTTAATATCAACAATCAATCACTTATAATAGTCATTTTTGATGCGATAATGTCACCATGCCCGTTCTTTTACATTATCGGGAAGTATATATCATTTTTCGGCCTGAGGAAATAAACAGAGTTTTAAGTGAAACTTTATGGCATAATAAAACTGTATGCCGAACCGAGACTCGAAATCAGGACTTTTGCGGTTTGCAGAAAACTACTTTACTATCGGAACTACTCACGGATGACTGACAACCCATCCTCAAGGATTTAATTCCGCCAGTAACAACGTCTCCTACGTTCCTGACGGAATTAAGGTGTTTTAGGACTTGTCATCAGTCGTGCTTGGGTAAAACAGATGGTAGAGCACTTGCCCGCGAAAGGCAAAGGTCCCGAGTTCGAGTATCGGTGTGGCAAAGAGTTTAAATTTGCCATATCAGCGCTCAATCTGCTGCAGCGTAAAAATTTCATTCTATAAAAATCCACCAAGCTATGGCTTAGCCATATATCCGCAATATCCTTTCTTCCAGGAGAGCTAGATCTGCAAGTTCTGCAGGAGAGCTTTTGTGAAGGTGGGAAGGTAGGAGAAGAAGGTACTGGCGGATTTAAAGCTGTGAAACGGGTCATGAGTCGTACTTGGGTAGCTCTGATGATAGAGCTCTGTCCCATGAAATTCGAAAGTCCCGTCTTCGATTCTCGGTCCGCCACACAGCTTTAATCTGCCAGGAAGTGTCACATCAGCGCGGACTCCCCTACAGAGTGGAAATTTTAATCACGAGTGTTTCAAGTAGATTAATAGACTAAACAAAAAGCTGCTTCGAGGGAATGACAAACTGTTAAATAGTTTTCACTTACGACTCCAGAACACAGTGCTTGTAATCGGCAATGGGGATACCATTTACAGAAGAAAGTTTTACACATTTCGCTCTGCGCCTTACGTGCTCAGACACGGTTTAAAGTGCACTCGTTATTGTGTATAGGTCCGTAAAGCCTAGGATAGGTTAACCTTTCAGTTCGTCTTTCATGAAACCAGCCACTTTTATATTCACTAGTGGAATATTGTATATGTTATTGGCCGGGAATCTTGAAGTATCGAACCTCCTAGGCCTACCACTCCAGATGTGTTAATAGGTTTTGGTAGTACTGATGAGTTATATGCCGCTGTCAGTATCTGTTTAGCTCGGGTTCACAGAATTTGTTCCCATCCACGATGGGAATTGAAAAGGACATTTTCCGATATATCTGTGGTATCCATTTAAACTCCGATTGGTTTGTGGAAGACGCCATTTAATATGCAGAGTTCAATGGCAACAAGACTCTTTAAAAACCACGCTACTTTCAAAGTTAGGTATTGCAGCTTATGCAGCCACCACAAAACTGCCCTCCCATGCTGTTGCAAATCTAACGTGCAGCGTCTTTCGCATATGTTTCGTGGTTTTGCGGAATACGACATTCGTCATGAGTTTAAAAAAATTCTTTTCAAATTCGTTCCATGCACTCACGTGGTTTTGCGTATTAATTTCCATGTACAGCTTTATCCAGGGAGCTTGCCTAAACGATAATATTCCATGATCTTCTCCAAAACGAATGTACTTTTCTAGCACTTTCTTCAGAATTGTACAATGAATTAAATAATTTTTCTCATCATTCAAGGCCTGAAACAATGTCTTTGGTTTTTTCTTGTCTTATGGTGGTACTAGTGTTTCCTCACAAAAGGGTAAATCTGAAAGTAAATCATGAATACATTCCAGGTGTCCAAGATCAGTTTGCAGTATGTACCTTGTTTTCGGGTCCTCTGGTACCCTTTCCACACAAAAATGTTTCATGCTCTCCGAAGGAAGCCATTTGATACCGGAAGATGCTTTAACATCCCCCATTTATGTGACTTATTTTTATCAAGGTTTATGATGTAAGATTCGTCGATGTTTTCGTAGTATTTATACGTCAGCCTGTTATTGATAACTGCATGTTTACAAGATCAATGAACTATTCCGTCCCTGGTTCCTGGTTTCATAATGGAGTGGTTCGGTATCGATTGTTAGCTGCAACTCCTCTTTGACAATTTTCAGCAAAATATCCCACGCCAAACCAGATGCGGTAATATAATGTGTAGCATCCAGTTCTAAAGTCTTAATGGAAAAACCGCGAAAGATTTCGAAGACATGGGCAAGAAGAATTACACCACTTTGGAGATACAAATCGGAGTATTTTAAGAGTCCTTTGAAGCTGAATTTTTTACATACACTGCTTGCTCTTTGATACACAGCCTTTGTTATTGTTTAGCTTATTAGGAAGCTCTTAAACGTTTCTTCTGAGGGGAGGCAGTCATGCTGAAAATTCGATTAATTGCTGAGGTACCCATTTTAGTAGATTCCCATTTGGTTAACTAAAATAAACTTTCGACTATCGAGAAAATTTGGTATCATTATTTTGAGTTTTTCTGGTTTCAGGTAATATGCACAATCCTCAGGGAAACATCTCAGAGAACCAAACCCCGGATTTCATGTAATGTCTTAATCGCCGTGTGTTGTCATTTGTTCACGTAGGTTCGTGACCAATAAATGCCTTTCGTAATTGCTCAGATTTCAGATATGACCGGCGCAGTACAGTGATGCCTATAATGCAGGTGGGATGCATTGCGCATGTGTACTCGCTTGTGACATGACAATGAAACAGGTTTCTCACATCTTTTGTTTCAACGGTTTTCTCACAGATGTGACAGATGTTTTCTGAGAAAAGCGCTGATTCGTCGTCGGCGATTAATACTATCTGTTTAACCTGCAATAAAAAGCCATTCACAATCTCAGCGGTTGCTGAAAGTTGTTGAGTAAACCATTCCATCAATCGCTGCCTGTAAGCAATTGAAACTGGGAGTATTGATGGTTGGTTATGTGTGTATGGTAGGTGACATAGAATGGCTTATGACACTATACCTGACTGGAATACGAATCAGAGTCTGCACTACGACTGCTACAAGCAACTGGTCCCAATATCGACTCTCTATCAACGTAAATCACGAGAGGCAGTTACAGTTTACTACAAAATTTTGTAAATTTAAAAAACTGGTTGTTTTCACTAGGCAGTACACTGGTGACTGGTTGAAATTGGGCACAGTCAACTGAGTGTCATCTAATCTTTCTTTGGAATCAAAATAACGAAGGCAGTGATTACACCCTACAGTTTATTGGTGATGACGAGTAATACTACTCGGTCAAACCATCGACATATTTTTATGTAGTGGGAATGACATCCATCTGTCACCACCTGCAACATTAGCATATTCACCTGTCTTGGACGGTATTTTGGAACAAGCAGTGTTGCAACTAGGAAGTCTTTGACTTTCCTCTTATCTTCTACATTCTTTCGTTCATTATCTGCATGCGGCATATGTTTATAGACACCATTCTGTTTCTCGAAAATATGAACAGATCCAAACTCTGTAGGGAACGGTATGTTGGCAAAGTTTAATTTCTTTAAATGTGGCCAACATTTAGGCACGTACTCTGTATGCATATTTACGAGATATAGTCCTGCTTGTATTAACCACTTAAAACAGGAATTATCATTTGACTACTGCGTGTTTATTTACCATTACCTTAAGCAGTATAATAATACTCAGGCATAGAGACGTTTATTTTAATTAACACTAACTCGCTGTTAAATTTCCCGTTTTCTTCAAGGTCACACTGTTACACTGGTCGAGTACCGTTCACTGATGGCAGCAGCAGACAGCGATAGAGACTCATTCTTTGTACTGGCATACATGGGTCCTTCCTGAACAGTCTTCCACAAGAGAAAGTTGTACATTAGGGAACAATCAATCTTCACAGGTAGATTAATTTGACAAACTCGACACTCGAAAATGGGAAAACAGAGGTCCAAGAAATAACTGAGGCATTCAGACCAAAGTACACTTTCATCCTCTAAATGGAGACTCTGCATCATATCGTATGGAATCATCTAATTTAATAAGTTTTGATACCAGTTAAGCTATTATAAAAATTTTTTATCAGGTTTACCAATGAAAGTTCCAGCCCACCGAAATGATGGCCTTCTTCTGGAAATTCTCTGCAGACACTGCCTCTTGCAAATTATTCTCCCCCTCAGCTTGTCGATGCTCGATGAGGAGGACCGCAGATTATTTTTGCTGCTCGATCTGGAAAATTGCTGTTTCTGTAACATTAAATGAGGAAAGAAAAATATGTTTCCATATATATCACCAATAGAACGTGCAAATATTCCCAGCTGCTCCAGAAGCTCAAAACATGTTTACATCTCCAAGGTTCAAATGGCTCTGAGCACTACGGGACTTAACATCTGTGGTCATCAGTCCCCTAGAACTTCGAACTACTTAAACCTAACTAACCTAAGGACAGCACACACATCCATGCCCGAGGCAAGATTCGAACCTGCGACCGTAGCAGTCGCGCGGTTCCAGACTGCGCGCCTAGAACCGCTAGACCACCGCGGCCGGCTTACATCTCCAAAGATCAAGCAAGAATGACTTCTGCGAGATGAGGCTGCACCTTTTTTACCCTCTGAATACTTTCGAATATTTCTCAATACTTCTGAAAGAATGTGGAAAGACGTGCATTCATTCTTATTCATAATGCATTGCTGATAGACTGTTTTCTGTACTAATTACTAGGATGAGAGCAACGGTTTTCTTCTTTTTTTGTTTTAATTTTCACATTCAGTTCAAGTCTCAATGATATAGGCATGTCGCCTTTCTTTTCCCTCCATGATTGCAGTTCTCTAAAGCATGGGCCAGGAGTTTGAACGCTATGTAGAAGCCAAAGTAGACGCTACTCTGATTTTTACAAGTTGCAGTACCGAATCTGAAGTTTCCACACACACATTTGGTTCTGCAAAGACGTCTCTCAGACGAAACTCGGACCGAATTGTGGCTGATCAGGAGCCGACACTATAAGTTAGGACTGCCAGCTAGAACGCCAAATCTCGTCCCCTTTTCTCAAGAGACAAGGTAACGTGGCAGTTGCTGCCATTGGGTGGAATCAAGATGTTGCAGAACTTGGAATGGTGAGCGTGCGTAATCTCGTTGAATACCAGATTCGTTTAGTTCCGATGCATTTAGAGCGTCAGTTGGTCAGTTACTTAGCAAGCATTCGTATTTTTCATTTCTGTGCAATTCTTCCCCGTAAATTCAACGATTTCTTGTTGATTCTGGACTTATAACAATACCTCTGTCTGTTAAGTAGTTCAAGAGCCGTACACAGCGGTTGTTGACCTTTGAGTAGAAATTTCTGATCTTAAAGTTTTGTACTGCCTTCACCGTCACTTCCTATACATTTTCGTCACATGCATGTGGAACCAATATTATATAAAAGATAGCTTTTGTGAGACAGATCAGTGTTCCTTTGTGTTATAGCATGGACCTCATGATGAGTGGAAGGCCTTCAATTAAATTAATGTCATAGTAACTGCTTGCCCTATATTTCTCCAACAAAAAGCCGGTTCATGGGTTTTATCAAGAATTCTTTAATATGTGGGTGGGAGGCCACTCTGCCACATTACTATTATTTTACCGATCATGTAGAACTCGCCTTTTCCATTGCTAGGGCTCGGTTAATTTTCTGAGATCTGTTTCGACCATTACTCTTACAGAACTGCTGACAGTCATATCAGATACTTCCCTTAAACCGAGCTAGGTGGCGCAGTGGTTAGCACACTGGAGTCGCATTCGGGAAGACGACGGTTCAAACCCATGTCTGGCCTTTCCGATTTAGGTTTTCCGTGATTATCCTAAATCTCTTCAAAAAAAGGCTGAGATGGTTCCTTTTAAAGGGTATTTATTTCCCATTCATCCCTCATCCGATGGGACCAATGACCTCGCAGTGTGGTCCCCTCCTCCAAATCAACCAAACAAGTTCAATTGCGAATAAGGGAAATGTCGTCACTCACTGTTCATAATGAGTAGAAATCCCATTCAATGTGATGAAGGTTATTTCTCTTTTTTTGAGTAGGGTGTAATAAGTGTTAGAACTATAGAGCCATGAGCTTTTATAGAGGGAGTTTCCTTAAGTGAGATGCATGAAATCACCATCGATTATCAGCTGTACTGCAAAAATAGACACATCCTATTCAGTCTTCTTAACTGTTAGGTACCCTGTCCAAAATTTGGTTCAACTAGAAAAATGAAATATGAGCCCCCACGTTTCTATGGTGACCCAGCCAGCACCCCACTTAGGAATCCTCCAACCATATGCTGCCAGAATATAATTTTTAGTAAGTCTAATTTTTTTCTAACCTGCACATCTCCTTTCAAACATGTGATATGCAGTTCAGTTTGCATCTAGTGCACTGGCATTGCTAATTCAAAATTTTGTTTTATATTTAAGTGATTATTTTTGTGTTTCATTTGGGAGGAGTAATTTCTTTATCTGTTTGCAGTACAACAGACATATTTTATTGGGATCATAATTTATGTGCGCCATTGAAATTATGGGAAATGCATGAGGTCAGTTGCTTATGTCAACCACGGACGCTACATTGTTACCAATTCAGATGCAAGACAGCTGCTGGAGTCTCACAACACACGCACAACCATGGGTGAGGTTAGTGCACTAGGCTTAAGGACGGCAGAAATCGCCATACCGATAGTTGGCTCAATAGAGCGAGTGTGTAGCGATCCTACTGCAGGAAAAAGCGCATGAAGTAGGCCAACTAAACGCCCCTCTGCTGCCACAGGAGACGACGGTGACTGTCGGCATGTACACTCAACTCATGCTGGTAGAAACAGAGATCCTTGAATGCTCAACCACCGGAGAGACACGTACTGCTAGCCATAAAGCAAGGCCTGCCTTCTACCTGTTGGGTTTGCAGCTGTTAATTACGCGGGAACTTGTTGGACTGGACGTTGTTATGGACTTAGTAAAAACTGATTAGAAAGGGGAGAAGGCTGCAACATCAAATCTCGAGGAGAAAATAGAGACTCAGAAAACTAGGTTAAACTCATTTATAGCTGGGACCCAGAATGCGGCTACCGATCTCTGAAGGGGGTTGATGAGGTAAAGAAGGAAGTAGAAGCCGTAGAATCGTGGAAGGAAGATATCTGCAACCATATAGGAAAAGTAAATGAGGCTCAAATAGGTGTCAGTCATCGACTGGAAGAACGGATAAACGCTGGTGCAGAGATGGACAAAATTCGTGACGTGATAGCAGATATTAGTAGCGAAAACGTAGCGCTAATACAAGAAGTTTCTCAAAATGTCTCTCGTAATGAGGAAAAGGTTAATCGGTTCACCGAGCAGCTGCAAACTTTGACAACGGAAATCGAACAACTGTCCGCAAGGAATAGTGAAGTCTCGGACTGAACTTAACCGCTAGCCAATAGTGATAGTGAGGGTCCTCCCTGTAACGTTTTAAGGAAATGCACACGGAAATTAACAGGGTGAACCGAGAAACAATGTATGAGTTTCGTCAGCTTACTAGGCGAGAAAACGTGATGCATGGGATGATTACAGCTGTAAATAGTTAAGATGGCGATGACTACATGTCAAAGTGAGTAAACGAGAGCGACTACAAATATTTTGAGGAGAGGTTATGTCGAACACGAGAATACAATCGGCCAGATGGCTGAAGATACAAGGAATTTTTCGTGCATTTGAGGAAGATGACAACCGAGGTTCTTCCTCTCAGTGCAGAAATAGCTTATTTTTTCCTGCCTGATCGGTCGAGATACATCCGCTTACATTTTCTGATCAACTGCAGAGCCCATTTCCGTCGACATTGAGCTCTGCTCCTAAGGCTGTTTTCGTCTGTGAGCACCTTAGGATCGATTCCGCGGCACGCATGCGAATTTTAATCGAGATTGGTAGCCTTATAGTGATTTCTAAAAGGATTTTCTAAATGAACTTTGGATAAAGGCCGCTCAATAGCACTAGAAGCTGGACATGATGATGAGCTAACCATTCGTGAAGACGAAACATCGGAGCCCCACCACATAAATCAAGTAATTTATACAGCGACGCATGACGAGTATGAGTTGATGAGAGTCTGCCTGAGAAAACTCCCTCAACGACCGCAACGTGACATTACGATTGCCCGGAGACGCGTGAGAGATATTAAATCAGGAACTCACGTACTAGGTGGGCAGTGAAGAGTGTGGGTCTACGTAGGCAGAGAGGAGAATACAGGTGCACGTGCACTCTTATTGGGACTGGGATTGGCAAACGCTGTGGCCTCAGCGGTAAGACAGCCAGCGGTGGAACAGAGGACCGCGCAGGAATAATTGGTAACCCCATAAGAGTTTCGATCAACAACGTTGATAGGAACAGAACGGAATGTCATGTAATAATGCTCCAGTGGATAACAGTGTCGAGATTAGTGTCTCTGGCACCCAGCATAACGTGACGCGCGGTGAGAACAAGGACCACGCGCGCCACGGACTGGTAGAAGCCCGTTCGGGTACTTCCGGTTTGCATTTATAGGAACCCAGATTATAGCATTTGGACTCGCAAAGAATTAGAGAAGTCTAATTGCCGATGCACGAGAGTGTTTGTTTTATTTCTTACCTTGTTTGAACTGTCAGTAATAGAAATATAGGTGTTCAGTGCCTTCTCGAAGTAGGTAGATATGTGCCACTTACGAATGAAAACGTGAGTGAAGCGTGCTTGAAAGAGAAATTGTGACCAGTACTGCCCCTTCAGTGCACGACAATCAGAGGCACAATAGGAGACAAAACCGTGGAAGCAACTAAGCATGTACTTATAGACTTTTCATGCTAATCAGTGACACTCAGTGCCAACTTTCTAGCTGTGACCTCCATTTAGTGGACGTGATACTCTGGCTAGACTTCATTATTCTCATGCTAGTTCGAATATGAACAGACGTTTTATGGAGATTATAGTAAGGGACAGTGTGGCATTACTATGTTATGAGGAGTGTTTGGATGGCAACACTATGGGGGCAGGGAGGGGGGGTGGCCAATCTATAGGATTTATGATTTATGAATGGGAACTTTCAGGAATAAATAACCCACGCAAGTTCAGGCCATTAGAGCTTATACTGGAGGAGAAGGTTCATCACATTGAATCTCCCGAGTGTCGACAACAGATAAGAGGGCAGCTGACTTACCATAGAGAGGTTTCTTGGGAAATTTCTGGTATGATTAAGGATTTCTACACAAATTTAGCTTTAGACCAGACAGAACATTCTTTGTACCCCATAATCAGTACCTCATAGAAGCTCATTTAGATTACGGAGTGACACAGCCCGCATCCTCGTTCTACAAAAACCCAATATATACTACAATGAAGCATGACGGCTTAATCCAGTTCCTCCTTGATCCACGGCAAATAGATACGCTCATCGCGACAGAGCCTGTTAGAGCAAAAGTGATGGACGAGCTGTTGCACAATTATCATGGTGTATAGCTCTTTACATCCGTCGAACTGCACAATGACTGCTGGCAAATTGGTTTGTACTCTGAGTGCCTCTAATATACTGCTTTACTGTGGTACAACCATTCCTACCAGTTCAGAAAGTAGCCATTCGTGCCAAAGATTTTGTCGGAACCTTTCATATATGGTTTTCATATTTTGATTCCCGAAAAACTGAGGAGGAGGTTCATCCTCTACACCGATGATGTATTAACAGCAGAGAAATCTTGGGATGCACATAATAAGACATTAGAACACCTTTAGACCAAATGCAGGAAACCTATATGTAAGAAAATCCAACTTCGGGTGTAGGGTGATAAACTTCCTCAGACATGTGATCTCGTACACAGGAATCCAATTGAATGCAGTAAAATTACAGGTCATACGAGAATGTGTTATTAAGGAAATGAATAAGAGTACGTTTTCATTGCCGCACTGCAGAAACTGGCACCAGAAATGGAATGAGTGCTTCGATTAATTGCAAGAGGTGATTCAGAACCTGTTTCACGATTCCATGGATGGGATTTCTATTCTTGTACTTCAGAATAGGTTTCTCACCAGTCGAATTCAGGAATTATTTAACTTTCCCCCTACAATATGCGTTTGATGCACAGAGGTGGTGTGGACTGTAATAGAGCTGATCTGGAAGCATATCCAGAATAGGAAGAACAAAATTAGGGCAATTAACTTGGTAGTAGGGCAAAATGTTTTTCTAAAATCCCAGAAGCTACAACAGAAGCACAAGTATCTTTGCATGAGGTTTTTTAACGTATTTTGTGGTCCGTTTAGAACCCATAAAATTGTCCAAAAGGTGGAGGAGCGTAAAATATCGAAGAAAACATGCTCAAACGGTATGCATTATATAACAAAAATTGAAGAAATTTAAACAGCTGTGAACAAGGTAATTGTACCGATGAATAGCAAATTCTCAGAGGTGTAATTACGATAATAATATTAATAGTTATATTGCTTAGTGCATGTTGTCATAGTACCTATGTTAATTCAATAGTTAAAAGTTTTCTTCTGAAACTTTTTGTATTGGTGAACTTAGTTTTTGCTGTGGGTTGCTCTTCTGGTGAAGACTGAAGAGCCATGACTCTTGAGGAGAAGCGTAATGGAGTAGGAACTCATAGCTAATTGCAGAGGTAATTTGTGCTATTAATTTGGGATATTGCAGTGCCTGTATTGTTCATAATTCTGATGCAATGCTACTTTGGACATGTCTGAACGAACAGCCACAGTGCCAACTACAGCTGTTATGCAATACATGAAATATACTCGAACCTGCAAACATGAACAACTTTCATCTGTGAAATGGAATGACAAAAACAGCAGATAAACACTTAGGCTACTACCCCAAACTTTTGATGGGCCCCCAATTTCCATCTACCACCACCAATCATTTCTACCATTTAACTCAACCTCTTTTATTCAATTAAACAAATAAACTGAATCAAATTTTATGAACAAAACTAAATAAAACAATTTAACTGAATACAGACATGATTTGACAATCAGAAAAATTAAAAGTCTTAACTGAACATGAAAATGACTGAGAATCACTTAAATATAAATTCTATCTGAAAAAAAAATTTTAACTAAATCTCCCAGACGAAAAAATTTCAAAAATTTTATAGTAAATTTTAAATATATAACCTTAATAATTTTTTAAAACATAAATTCCAATAGAAATATAATCCTATAGAACTTAAATTTTTTTTCCATTTTTTTAAAATCAAATGAATTGTGGTTTGATAAATTGGCTGCCAATTTTAGTATTCAAATATTTATTTCTTCATTTTTATCATTTAATACTGTTTATCTTATAAATTAGAGCAAATAGAATATGACGTTTGTGTGGGATGAATTTAAATCTAACAAAAAGATTTTGTTGAAAAAATTTTAAACAAAGGAGAAGGAAGTTATATGCATTAAGTGCACATACTATTTGAAACCATCTTAAATTACAGAAGTGTTAAAAAACAGTTAAATGTAAATATCTTTGTGAATTTTTAAGAGCAACTTATGTAACGGAAGCAGATGTAGAGATATGGGAACTTAATCCTATGTCTCTTAAGGAATTTGTAGATTCCATATAAAACTTCTTACTATTTATCTCCTTTATGATCACATTCATGATGAGTTATTATATAATATTTGTGAAGAAACAATTTAATGTATTCATTAGACTTATAATATACTAATAAATTAAAGATTATGTTTGTGGTTACATACTATACTTGAACGTTTCTTACTCAATAACCAAAAAATCTACATCTACATATATATATACAAACAAATAAAAATAAGTAAAGTTGAAACAAGATTTAGAAATTCGAAGATATTCTATGTTAATCATAATAAGTTAAATTACTTTATCCAAAGAAAATTATATAACTTTAAGTATGTATAGTAATTTAACCATTAAGGTTAGCACATGCTATTTTTCTTTGAGTTAAATTATAACAAAAAGAGAATAACTAGTAACAAAATTGTGGTTATTTGTATTAACATCTGCTCTGATATTGTTACCCATTTAAAATCATGAAATGAATCGTAAACTTTCAAAATTTATTTAGTTAATCTAAATTCCACATTCTTCATGGAAAATTTCATTCCTCCTAATTTTTAGATAAATATTTTGTAATTGAGTGCTATCAACATGGAAACGAAGAATCAAAGAAATAATAATTTTTGCTCTGTTTAAAACTAAGAAAACGAATTATGGGGTATCAAACTCTGCTGAATTAAAGTGATTTGTTATATGTAATTCAAAATTACTTTTATTAATCAACCAAGAGATTTCAGTGGTTTGTAGTTCATACAAATATGTGGTATTTCCAATATCTGCTGTTCGTGTAGCACTTCAAAATTAACAATAGTCACTCTAGTTTATATACTATCTACTACAATTTTAGCTGCTTTTAGCAGAGTGTTTTTTTTTTTTTTGCCAGTGTCACTCCAATCTGCTCAGCTCAGCACTGAATCAGAACCCCGTGAAAATTGTAGTTAGATGAGGTTTCCATGTTACTTCATAATAATCATTAAAATCATTCAAACATTTCTAAAGGAAAAAGTGTTTCATATTTTATATTTTTAATTTTTCCAGTATTTACTACAGTCACTGTATATAACTATTCTCAGGAGAGAAGAAGGTAAATGTAATATAAATGATGGAGAAATGAAAGAATGCAATGTCATTTATAAAATACTGTTTCAAATTTTAGAATTACAAAACAAAATACTTTTTCAACATTAATATCAGTTTTTATTTCTTAGCTGAGGTATGAGCCTCAATAATTTTAAAACTCATAACAGTTCAGCAATCTCCAATTATTATATTAACTTCAATAAATGGTGAAAATTGCTTAATTTTATATTTTGAATAATGTCTTTAAAATCTGTATTATAACCTTGCCATTTTTTCTTGGATGTATAGTTGTTTCATTCTTTTCAAAGACATAGTCTACTTGTAATTCTGTGTTTCAAGCAACTTAATTTTTAAATTTCTAATAAGTAGGTACTTAACTATTTTAAATATTAGTATCTTGATCTTATGTAACATACTCTGCTTTAGATGATGCTAAAATATTGCCTACATATTTCTTGGAGAAAGCATCATAGCCATTCAAAGGTTTACTTACATCAGCCATTCTTCTACCATAAACATAAATGTTACCATTATTTACACCAAAGTTCTTGCACAAATCGTAATTCATTTGTTTCATAAAATCTTCTATTGCTTGATCTAATACATGTTTATTAGGCTGTGATTCTGTTTCTTTATTGACATACAATTATAGTTCATTATTAGTTTTTGATTCTATTTCTCTTAAATTACATTTATATTAATGATTGATGCTTACATTTTTATAATGCTTCATAACTTTTTTTCATTTTCCTGCAAAAATGTCCATTTATTGACTACTAAACAGAACTAAAGTTGTAATTGCTTGACAAAAGTTTTAAAAGAAATACACACAAATGATTTCAAATACGTTCTGCAATTTTTTTATTTTCTTAACATTAATATATAAATAATATTCCACAAATAAATAATAAATTAATGTAGTATATTCCCACATAACAGCCCACAAAATATGTTGTATTACTTGCTTTAAAAGAGAAAGTCCATTGATAGCCTATATTATAAGAAGTATCTACATTTAATTTAATAGTGTTAAAAAATTTAATTTGTTTTGTAATCAAATCAGTCGTAAAAATGAAGATAAAGTATGTAATTTTTAGTTGCTTGGCAATAGATTTTATTTGAAAATTAGGTAAGATTTATTATATTCCCGATTAATTTTTGGAAACTTCTTGTTCCTGAATTTTCTATCTAATGCCTTTCTTCCCTAATACTAAATTAGGTGTTTTTTGTCCTGCTAATACCTTATTAGCTTTCTTTTAATGTGGAACTGTGTTTGTATCAGAAGCTGCTCTCCCAGCTAACGGAAACAGCCACTGCTAAATAAAACAATGCTGCCAATTATAAAGGAAGGAATCATCCTACAAATGTCCTTTTCAGTAACATGGTCAGTAATTGTTTTCCAACAGGTCTACCAAGCGTTAACAAGTAAATTTCGTCCGATCCTTTCATCTCCCTATGTTTTATGAGCATCAGCAAAAAATTTATCATACTATTTCATTGTTTATTACCTTGTTTCTAATTTTACTATTCATGTTTCCGTTTTACCACTTGGCATTTTCAAACAGTCGATTATAAAAGAATTTCTTCATCTAGACTACAAGTTTATAACGATTTATAAAAATAAATATACAAAAAGTACTAAGGTATTGTTTTTTACAATTTATAAAAAAAATTATTAAACAGTCTCTCGCTAATGTTTTCTCTAGTTTAGCCCCTTAATGACAATAATTATAACCCAGAAGAATCATTTGGAAAGTTAATTTAATAATTATCATTTTATCTAAGCATTTTCTATATTTTTCTGGTTTCCAAAAGGTATTTGGCAAATTACTGAAATATCAAATAAAATTAGGCATAACATTTGTATTACTAACAGTAAAATCAATCAATATATATGCTAACACCTGGTTCGTTTTTCATTATACTGACTTTTATTTACAGCTAATACTGACCCTGAATTACTGCTAATCTATCGATTAAATCTCTAACTTCATAATTCCAAATATACTGTTGTTGTTCCTGTCTTTATTACATTAAAATCCATCAAATAGTTTGTCAATCACACTAATAATTTTGGAAACTAAGATGCTACAATTAATTTTAAGATTACTGTATTTTATGGTACTACTTGTTTGTGTTTTGTTAGATTTTTATAAGAATATTTTGATCTTGACTGGAATAATTATCTTTATAATTTGATAAATGAGCACAATCATTATTCTATCTGTAGCATCCTATGCTCTATAGCTGTTAATTTATATGCATCAAATTTTACTGGTAATAAAGCTACAAATTTAAATGTGCAAGCAGGTCCTACTATCAAATTTCGATCTGCACTATAGATGATATAGCATAACTTATTCTAACTTACATCTATTTTTCTAATATTAGGTTCTTCGTGTTTTAACTTTTTTTATTTTTATGTCATCCTCATATTTCTTCAATGCATCTTATAACTCTGTTCACTGAACAAATATTTCTCTTATCACTATCCTTGTGCTTAAATTCGGCTATGTTATTAAATTCTACTAATAATGGCCCTAAGTAACCATTTCTCATTCAAATTCTCTACTTTACTCTATAGCGTTCAATACAATGTCACCTAAACATTCGATTCCTTCTTAAACATTTTCTTTTGCATCAACAACTGGTTGACTTTTTAATTTTTCATTTTCTTTTCTTCATCGTTTTCTAGATTGTTACACAGTGTGGGTGACTACTTTGAAGGACAGTAACAGGTGCAAACATGTAACACATTTGTATTGGTTGTGAATATATAGTTTCTCCTGTTTAAGTTCCAACTCTCGTATGTTTCAAAATATTGTTACAAGGAACATTCAGAACGAATTACGACTGGAGAACGCTCAGAAGTGTTATTATCTATTAAAAAGGATGAAAACATACATGCCGAAAACATAAAATCAAAAAATGTATAAGCTGACAAAAAATTTACGATTTACATTGTCTATATAAGAATCGAACATCTAAGGATGATTATTCAAGTAAAGAATATATTCTACATTATAAGAAAAACAAGAAAATTTATATTAATTCTTTATTCTAGTTTTATATTAAAAGTTTGTTTATATACTTATCAGCATCAGCTAGTTAATTAATTTATATTGTAGCAATTCTAGTTTTTTAAAATACACCTTTTAGTATTGTATGGGCTTAAGCTTCTTTATGAATCTCAAAAGAATAAATTTCATCTTTAAGGCTTTCTGTCCTCTTCATAGTTCCATATTTTGTTGTGAACAGGTAAATAAAGAAATTTTACACCCTTCTATACCTATTATATTTTTACAATGGACTTCTATAATACTTTCCTTTTCCTTCTAATCTATGTTATAATCATACATTTTAGTTCTTTCACTATTTTACAATTACAGTCATATTCCATATTTCCTAACACTTTTTATTAAGTAGCGATCTATTAAAAATACTACCCCTGAATAATTACTAGTATTAAAATAGTCAATCATTGATTTTATATTTTCACGAATGTCTTGAGCTCATACACTTCTTAAGTTCAGGTTCCTGATAACAAAGTTCAGTATTCTCTCCAAATTTTGGTTTAAGAATATTGTAGTGGATATTATACATAAGCTCTTTGGATAGTTCAAGTATACTCATTCTTAAATAAACTGGTTTATTAACTAACATTGCAGTTTTATTCATACTGATTGCAACAGGTTTTTAATTAGTTATTTGCCTTTCTTTGCAGTTTGCTTTCATCCCTAATTAATTGCTTTTTTCTAAGTTTAACATTAATTTCACATTTATTGTTTGTTCTATTTTCCATTCTTTTCCAGAAAAATGAATTGTTTTATAAACCTTCAGAACTCATTTTCAAAATTATTTTCTGCTTTAGTCATTCATTTCGGTATTTAGATCTATATAGTCTTTTAACCAGTAAGATTTCTTTAAATTTTGAAACTTTAAAAAGTTTTGTTGTTTTCATTAGTAGAGATAAATATAGTTTGTAATTTCTGTTTTGAACAACATAACTAAATTTATTATCTAAAGTAGTTACACTATTTTTTAAGTTCCTGGCACAATTTTACACTCAGTTGGAAGAGGTAAAGCCTTTATTCATCATTAAATTTTTTGGGGTTTTCTAAATCAAGAACTTCTTGCCAGGTTATAATTGTGTGCTAGACCAAGACACAAACTGGGAAACCTTGCCATTCGTGGGAAAGTTCTCTACTGACTGTGCTACTCATGTACGACTAATAACCTGTATTACATCCTTACTTCTGCCAGTACTTCACCTCTTATCCTAAAAACTTTTACATAAAGAGTATAACCAATTTTCTAAGTGCCTAAAATATCTCTTTCCTTTTAGAATCATACAAATTTGGTTCAATCCATTCAGAAAGTTCTTAACATAGGTACTATGTAATGGCATAACCATACAAATTACTTCTGTCTAAACGTATTAAATATCTGGTATTAGATTTAGATCATATTCTTTTAAATATTCATTATTTACTTTAACATAGCCTGTACACCATGGTGTTGCACCATGTATCATTCATTCTTCTAACACTAAAATCATATCACAATAGTGTAATAATACAGTGACTGGTCAGTCATTTTAAACATTTAATCAAAAGATGAACAAGGTGGAGTAAAATACTAAAATGGTCTAAATCAAAGCTTCTATACATGCTTTTACAATTATTCAGCAACATCACTAATCATGTAAATGTAAATGTCGTGTGACTAGGGCCTCCCGTCAGGTAGACCATTCGCCTGGTGCAAGTCTTTCGATTTGACGCCACTTTGGCGACCTGCGCGTCGATGGGGATGAAATGATGATGAAGAAAACACAGCATCCAGTCATCACAAGGCAGAGAAAATCCCTGACCCCACTGGCAATCGAAATCGGGAACCCGCGCACGCAAAGCGAGAACGCTACCGCAAGACCATGAGCTGTGGAGATCACTAGTAATAAAACATCAGTTTTTTAATATAGCTCATAATATTCCCCACGTTTTTAATATTTGGTTTTTCTCTTACTAGTTTAGCATGTTTATGATCTTCACTAATATCACACTCATTTAATTTATTGTAATTTCTTCTACTGGTGGTAATTTATTCTTCTTTCTACAGCATATAGTCACTAGGACACATTCATTTTTAGCTGCTAAAATTATTGCACATTCCAGGTAAAATATTTATGTATATTTCATTTGTTTCTTCTTAACATGGAAGAGGTATGTAATGAATTGAAGAAAGCTATTTAAGTGCATTAGTAAATCTTATGTTTTAATATTTTGTTTGTTATTAAAGCTATTATATCTATTTTCAATACTGAGCAATAAACCTGTTTCATTTTTATCTTAACCCAGTTTCTTTACAAAGAAATCAGTTTCATACCATGATAAATTATAATTAAATTGGTACTAAATTTCAGTATTTTCGTTTTGGGTTACAATTGTTACATAACATATTTATATATTTCTTCTTAATTGATCATGACAATGAAGTTTTTCATTATTTTTCTGTAGAACATATTATACACAATGAACAAATTTTGCATTTTTTTGTGTGGGTTGTCACTCAGAGGTCGTCTTTATGATAAATTTCCCCAATCTGATTAACTTCTTTACTCACACATTCAATGAATTTTTATGATAGTTGGGTCCTGCAAATACATCTTGATCTCTAAAGTGTTCATTTTGACTTTCAATATAATAACAAATACAGATAGGTATATGTTTTGCTGTTTTACATTATAATATGGGATATGAAATTTTTATTTTATTTAAATGTGATTTATTTGTTGAGTCCTTTGTTTATATGCACCTTTTAAATTTTATCTATAGCAGCTATTATAAATAACATCAGCTGTTAATTTATATATTCTGTAATTAATATTATGGACAAGTTTTCAGAATCTGTACATATAACAAAAGGAACATTTTGAGTATAATTATTAAATTTTATGTATTCACCATTCTCTAGCAATTCCCGTTTTAGTGGGTTACTAATTAAACAATTTTTGAGAGATCCCCTAAGTTTCTTTATAATTAAATTTAATCGACATAATGACAAACTAATTTTGATTTCTTATGCTTTGGTATTAGAGCAAAACCTGTACAGATAAATCTTTTATCAAAAAGCAGGGTAAAATTATTGTTCTTTAAAATGTAAAAAATAAGTATATTTTTCTTTTTTAGATTTTGTAATTTTTAATATGTATACTCATAACGTTTTCTTCAAATAAATACACATTAACACATATATTTACTTCAGTCTCAAGTTTTGGATTTCAACTTCCAGTAGGATATTAGTTTCTCTTCAAAAATTAAACATTATTAGGTATAATAACATGTTTGCTATCTGTTGTACATTTTTTCGGTTTACAGGATTTAATGCTAAAAACACAGAATGTAGAAAATATTTTCCATTTTTACTTAGAACGTTAAGTCCAGCTGATTTTCCTTCTCTCTTTTCTTGGTAAGACAGAATATGATGAACCATTTAATGGATGATATTTATAAAATTTTGATTATACTTGAATAATTTTCTTTGACGTACATCCATTAACATAAATTTTAAAATTAGACATTTGGACTAAAATATTTTGTTCCAGTTTCTTAAAATTTTTCGATATATCTGTTTCTCTAGTAACCTAACAATTTTGTGTCTGATGTCCAAATTCCATAACTTTAATTTTTATGTATGTTGTATACTCAGAATAAAATATAAACTTATTTTTAATGTATTCTCTAATTTTATGTTTCCTTTTATTGCTTTTCCTAATTTTAGGTTTGATGCATTTAAGAAATGGTTACAGTTAACGGAGTATATATTGCATCTAAAATTATTCAACATAATTTTTTAAAATGGATTAGCAAGTAAATACTTCTCCATTGTTGACCTATTTTTCCCCTAAAATGTATTAGTATAAAACAGAAATATTTCTTTTACTGTTTTCCATATTAGAATAAGGTAATTCTTTCCAATTCTTTCTTACAATATTTCTGCAGTTGCTAAAGTGTTTCATTGTAAAATCAATTGTTGTAGCTTCCTTTAACTTAAAATATCCTCATAATTTATTACTTTTACAAGAGGTACAAAGCTAGAAATCAATAAAATAGTTTAGTTGCTCTCTCATTTATAAGAGAAAATCTGTTAAATTAAAAAATGAATAACTCATCACCTTACTTTTTTAAAAATGGAGGAATGAGTTGTGAATATTTCAGTGCTACATATGTAAGAGATGATTTAGAGATAGAAAGTTTATTACATATTTGGAAAATGTTAAATAAAAAATTTATTATGTTTGTAAAAGTTGAAACACAAATTGATATTTTTATTTGGTTATATTTTTGATAATATATTTTCTAGTTTAAAAATTCTATATTACATTTATGCAAGGTGAATTCTATATCATGGAACGCATTGTGTTTATAATATCTTATCCTTCAAATTAATGAAATACTATTTACTAATAATTTATTAGAGCTGTTTGCCAAACAAATTTATATTCCTTATTAAGCTCCATGCAATATTTTGTTCTCGGTATCTAGTACATAAATATTCACAACCAGTAATTTTACATGAACACTTATTTCTTACTCATTATAGCATTTGAAATAATTGGAATTAAGTAGCCTCTTATGAAATGGATGCACTTATATATAGAAAATTATTCACAAATATTTATAAATTTTTGTTACCTAAATTTTTGTGTGCAATTTCAATTTTTTCATGTGTGACAATTTTCAATACTTTTATTCAATTAAAAATTTATAATTCCCTGATTTTTCAATCATTGTGATATCTGGTTGGAACTGACTGTTTTTCTGGTTTTGAAATTATTGTTATACAGAGTTTAATTTACAAAGTAACTGATATTTTATTTAGTTTTGCTCATGAAATTTGGTTTAATTTATTTTTTAAAGTACAAAAATGTTTGAATAATATGGGAAAAAAGATCCATCACAGTAGATGAAAAGTTGGGGCCCACTCCTGGATTGGTGTAGTGGTCCCACTCTTCATCTACTGTCAATGAAAATTTGTGCAGTATTGATGCAAACTCTGTTTTCCAATTATAGCGAGCCTGTATCCTTGTATGCATGTCCAAAGGAACACTGCATCCTAATTCTGAACAACACAGGCATTGAAATAATATATTTATCCATCAACAACACTTAAGCTACTTTCAATTAAATTGTCTCCTCTGCACATGAATGTACATGGTGGCTGTATGAGGTTAGGTTGTTGGCACATGTTTGATAACGTATGGACCTGGTTGTGAGTAATGCTGAGGTAGCCTAATAGTAAGGTGACTCCTACCAAGAAGTGGGAAATCTGGGTTCATCGAGTATCAGTCTGGCATATATATTTATTTTTGATATTCCATTATATAGCTCTCAATTGTCCATACTTGCAACCGCAAATATATTTCACGTGTTGATTTATAATCCAGGCACAGGAATGGACACACTGTGAGCATTTTTTTGATCAGTTTTTTTTCAAAAGAGGAAAATGCAGTGAAGTGTGGAATTGTTGAATGGAAAAGGGGTATTAATAGACAACTAACAAAACGACAAAGGTAGTGAGTAAGCCTGTTAACTGATGAGCGGATGAGTTCGCTACTATCCCTCAGTTCTAAGTTGTAAGTCTTATCAGTCAATGGAGAGAGAGTGTATGTTGTTATACATTTGCTGATATGGCATTTTATGTATGTTTCAGAAAGCTAACCTAAGTAGAATGAGGGGGATAACCCAGTATCTGTATTGAAGCTGCAGTAATCTTGAGACTAAAGCTGGGAATGAGTAGATTCCATGTTGACTTGCAGCAACCAATGTCAGCAGTAGTCCCAAGGATAGGCTAAGGAGATGGCCCTTAAGCAGAGAGCAAATAATATGAGACCAAAAATGGCATAATGACATAACTGTGATAGGAAATAAACAGGGAGTACAGTCCCTTAATATATCCTATAGTTTACTTCTGTTTCAAGTATTACTATGACAACAGGTGCAGAATATTAGATATAGAGTCATGCTGACAAAAATGTTAACTAAATCATAGATAAGCTTTTAGGTTGTATTACTACCTCAGTGTAATTATCACCTAGTTGTCCAATATGACATCACGTCTCACCTTTTACATGTTGTTTCCATAAGTTAACTGAGGTGGTGACTCACTATTTCAAAAGATAACACTCTCTAACGCATTTGTGTAAATGAGAACTGTGTGTCCAAATATTCTATTACTTTTACCCTGTTAATTCTGTCGGGCTACTACACTTTGTAAATTTTCAGCGCCCAAAGACTGGGTTTTCTGGTAAGTGTTCCCATTTCACATCGAACCATTGTAAACTGTTAAATGAATTGGGTTATGTTCCATGTAAATTCATATAGCACCAAGCTTCCCACAGAGTTATGTTACGGCAAATTTATTTGTAATCATTGTAGTGTTGTTTCTTTTTCGTTACATTATTGCTGCAGTCTTTTCAAAGGTCAGTGTATCGTCTTTAGATTATCATTATTGTGTAAGCTGCTATGATGTTCTGACAAAATGTAGCATGTCATCGGAGGAATGCACTGTGGACTGAAGATGACAGACATGGAGTTAACGATGAGACGGCTGTTCGGTGAGGGCCTAGGGCTGCCATCTCTGGTGACCATGAGACCATCAGGTAACACGCCGCCTCCTCTCCTCCCACAGCGGGCCGTGGTAGCTCATTGTGGCAACGCCCAGCAAGCGCGGCGGTGCAGGCGTACCTGTCCTCTGCCTGTTGCGAGAAGAGATCACGCCCCTGATCTATCAGCTAAGCACCTGTTCACTGTGCACACCACTGTAGTGACGCCCGCCGCACTACGTGCGCCCAGACGCAGCGCATGAGATCAAAGGGAAGGATTCTGTGGGGTCACCCAAGAGCCTGCCAACCTACGAGAGGCTGCCTGTAGCAACAACACTGGGCAGACACGGAACGCTGCCAGTGCGTCACGCTCTCTGTCATTACGTCTTCAAAGAGGTTTCTGTTAGAGGAGTAGCTAACAACCTACAGACATTGAGGTGTCACTTTATACTTTCCTGCGATTATGTAGCACTAAAACAGACGCTCTCCAGTTACGAAATTGTGCTTCTTGGAACGACTAAATGACAGTCTATAATGTTTTGATATTTGTGTGTAAAGATGAAGTCCATTATTTTCGCCCACCACTGCTATTGATGAGGGAGTGTTTATACCGCACAATACTGAGTTCTCACAGAATAATTCTTGATGCTTAGTAAATGACAGCGCTGATCATTCGAGGGACAATGAATTTCTGAGGACTTCATGAAATTCTCGTGCACTAAAGGTAGAAAATCATCTCAATGCAGCTGTGTTTTTTATACCAACTGTGTAACACAGAAGGGAATGCTTTCCTATTATGAATCTCTGCTTTGTGTTGACAACTTAAATTATTTTATTGATTTTGATGATATTTTTGTTTGAAGGATGGATTATATTTCTCCTCTTTCGAATTGCTACAATTTTTTGTGTTTATAGGTGGCAATGTGAAGTTTAGTTAAGCCCCAGCCCATCTCTCAAATGAGTGTCACTGAAAACTTCTGCAAACCTTATCAGAACTGTCGAGTACTTGTGCTGATAGTCCATTGATTGATTTTGAACAAGCATGAACACTCCACTCAGAGGTGTGTTGTGATTGCATTTGCTGCTTGTGCTAATTAGCCAGCTGTGGAGGAGACCCTGTGACGATAATTCCGAATTGCTGTTATCATGATGAGCACGATACCACTATTATTTCTTAGGCACACGGTATTGTAGAGCTGGGAGAGGTTTGTCACCAATGGTGTAACAGACAATGAAGGTTAGTGACGGACAACTGGGCAGACTGTAATACCTGGACCTCCACGTTTCGACTGGGATGTTTCCACCCAACGAGAGCAGGTCAGCGAAACGGAACTTTTCAGTCCCGACACCTCAGACAATATTTTGGATCTTCCTGTAACCTCAGACTCTTCGACTCAGAAATTAGGAATTCCTTGCAACCAGTGCAGTGCCCTACCGAGTGTTTCATTCCTTTTGTTCTGCTTATCTTTTCTTTGAGTGTGTTCATAGTTCAACAACAGTAAAGTGCGTACGCCATTCTGCATCTGATCATATTGAATCACGGAATTTGTTTTAATGTTTGTTGTTTTGGTGTGTTCTAGTCACATATTTGTGTCTTTGGCATATTGAATCTGGACATCAGTTCAGATATAAATTTATTTTATTGTCTTCTGTACATATTTTTGTGTTTTAATCTTCAGATAATGATTCTTTTCTGATTTTTCTTTTGTGCAAACGTATTCTGTGATTATGTTTACTAACTTCTGCGTGCTACTGCCTTGACCTCGTCCGTGTTTCTGATTAACATTAACATGCGCAGAGTAATTTGTCATATTCATCATATATGAATTATACGTGACTGTATCATGTGTGTAGTGTATATTGCCTGTCTAGTGTTGAGCTGTAATAAAAGTTGAATAAGGTAGATTCCTATATGTTCACCTTACTTGCCTGAATTACATAGTCACTAAAGAGTGACATAAACAGTAAATACAACACTTCCATACAACTTTCATGCTCGCCTTAATGAAGTTGTTCAGTTATTCCTTGAAACGTTCGTGTTTGGCCTCTAATATACAGCTTTAACCAGTAGATGGCCATGATATTGGTCAGTAGGAAATCCTGTCTTTTTGTATTCAGATTAACTTACATTGTTTCGAGATTATCGTACGTCATTCATCGCCCAATGGAAAGAACATTTGTTGGTTCTTGCTTGAATTCCTCTTACCTTTCCCAGTGTATCCTGTCATTTCTTTATTAATGAAAGAAAAAAGAAAGAACGACAAGGGGAAAACAAGAAAGAACCAAAGGGGAGAACGAGACCCAGACAAACAATAAAAAATAAGGAACCACATGGTGGATTCCATGCACAGATTTTTTGTCGCAAGGCATGTACGGGTACAAGAAGATTTTCTAAGACATCGTATTTTTCTAAAATTCGATTCGCTGTGAAAATATTCTTTCATAGGTCAGTGTGATGAAAAGCAAGCATCCATTCACATTCATTATGCACGCCTATCGTATTTCTTTAATCTTTTTTTCAGCAGTCTCCTTGGTGTAGCCATGATGGCTTTCTTTTCCACGTATGGTCGTTGTTCACGGAAGTATGGACCAGCAGTATCAATGCTTTGTGGAGGCCAAAGTAGTCCCTTTTCTTATTCTCACAAATTACAGTACCAACTTCAAAGCCTCACTTCTCTCGCACACCTTTGGTGCTGTGAAGAGATTTCCCTGGCGAAACTCTGAACGATCTCTAGTTAACCACGAGTCGTCTCTCTAAGTTCGGGCTACAACTTAGAACGGCATTTAGTAAGCCGCCAGGTGTGGCCGAGCGGTTTTAGGCGCTTCAGTCCGGAATTGCTCTGCTGCTACAGTCGCAGGTTCGAATCCTGCCTCGGGCATGGATGTGTGTGATGTCCTTAGGTTAGTTAGGGTTAAGTAGTTCTAGGTCTAGGGGACTGATGACCTCAATTGTTAAGTCCCAAAGCGCTTAGAGACATTTGAACCATTTCAACTATTTGGCATTTAGTTCGCGGTAAAAACTTTACGTTGTGACTGGCTGGTTTAGAGATGCGCCATTTATTGCCCTCAACAGACCCATCTCTCCTCAGGAGACAAGGAAACAGAATAGTTAGTGCTAGCAGGTGGAACGGAGCGTGTTCTCGATAAACACCAAATTCGTTTGAAACTTCCTGGAAGATCAAAACTATTTTCCGGACCGAGACTCGAATTCACGATCCTTGCCTTTCGCGGGCAAATGCTCTACTAGCTGATGATGTGGAATACCAACACAAGTGCAAGGATAGCGTACCAATAGGGACAAGAAAGGGAGCATGAAGGGCGCCTACAGATATAACAATCATCCACTTATTGCACCATTACACACACACATCATGATATATGAGACATTATGACAAACAGTGTGCATAATGAAGGCCGCACAATTTTACCAATGTAAGAAATTAAAAGAATACTAGCACAAAATTAACTGAAGTGCCTTGAAGGAAATGTTTATGAGAAGAACACAACGGGGCCGCAAGGCAGGAGGCAACACAATACTTAACTCAGGTGCATAAAAACAAACAACGGACATCAGGCCGCGCCAACAACGGACACATAAGGCACTCAACTACTCTCTCCATTGCGGTTCCGCGCGTTCCACCCAAGTAATAGCTACCTGAAACATTTTAATACTTGGAACAGTACACCAGTGATCATCAAATTTAGAAACAATAACATGGCATAAAAATGCAATAATTTAAGAAAATCACATATGAGTATGAGCTTAAGGTCTTTCGGTAATTAACATATTACGGAAGGTAAAGGGGCATGTGCCACTATTAAATCTTGCATAAATACACTACTAAATTTTTCAGTACCCAAGTTGCAATTAAGGCAACAAGAATTAAATCATTTAAGTGATAATGTTACTTTAAAATAATAATAACATTATTTCATACAAAGAAAACCAAGAATGGCCCGATCAGTACTCCCCAGTGAAGCAGTTCACACAAATGCTACTCCACGGCTCCGAGCACACAGCCCCACACAAAATGCAACACAACCACAGCGACCCGGCGTACTACCAGAATCACCAGGCAGTAAACCAAAATCGTACTAAGCCAAAACAAGGACCAATCTTTAAAATAACGAGACCTAGCCCGGGCCGGACAACGGACCAAATCCCGGGAAATCCATAAGAAACCTCAGCCAACTTAATACCAAAACAACAATTTATGAACAATATGCAAAACACAAGACCTCTCAGTCCAAAGGCCTCCATTTAGTAGCGAAGGTGGCTCCAACTCGCCTGCTGAGGTGCCATGCGTCGTACGGAGTGCCGAATCAAGCATAACCTTCGTTGACGGAAAGCGGAAGCAACGCAAGACAAAATAAACTCCAATCTAACTGCGCAAGGCAAACTATAAGGAGTACCACTCGAAGACTATGCACTTGAAGATAAAACATAAAGCACCCAGACAGACGTGCCGCTGAACGACGCACTTCCATCACCAGCGTCTAGTAGAGTACGGAGAGCAGCGTAGCCCAT
The DNA here is from genome assembly GCF_021461395.2 of Schistocerca americana. Classification (NCBI taxonomy): domain Eukaryota; kingdom Metazoa; phylum Arthropoda; class Insecta; order Orthoptera; family Acrididae; genus Schistocerca; species Schistocerca americana. Next base: position 974,848,714 of record NC_060130.1, on the reverse strand, counting down.
CGATATACATCCATGGGACAGTAAACGAGGACAGCAATCCCAGCGACGAAGAGACAGGAGGAAGAAATGACATCCCGCCGCACATACAACGTATTTCAAACTCAGGCTCGAAACTACGACAGGCGAGATTTAGCTCCCCTTACGAATCAATTCAAACGGCACACGACGGCCTTGTCCACACTATTAACCGTAAAATCACGGTCCGGTCTTCCCATCGGGCCCCACTCGGCGTCCAGACGCAAACAACCCCAGCCGAGCCGAACTGTCTTCACGCCAAGGCAGCCACCTCTCACCTCCTCACACGCCTCCAGCTAACCCTGGCCAGCGATCACAGACGGAAACAACCGCCTAAGGCCAAAGCGCCATCTGAGTGAAACTCAGCACCAAGAGCGATACAGACCTGGAAATAAGCGAGCGCCGTAACAGCTGATCTACTCTAACACGAGTCACGAAGCGTCGTCACAAGTTTACTTCCGGCAGCACCTCGTCTCCAACCTTTTCTTAACATTTTAGTAACATGCATGTGGAAATAATATTTAATTTTTTGTGACAGATGCCCATGTTCCTTTGTGGTTGGCCTTGAATTAAATTAACATCATACAACTGCTAGCACTGCCAGTTGTGTAACCTACATCTCTCAAACGAAAAACAATGTTATAGATTTTATGAAGATTTCCGGAATTTCCAGACGGAAGTCCACTTTGCCACATTACTGGTCTTGTACTGGTCTTTTCCCATGTTTATTATTCATTAGTAACGGTTCATAACGATAATTTCTTTGTCTTGTTGATTAATATGGTAGTTCCTTAGTCACAGAGATTAGGTCCCATGCTTCCTTTCCCATTACGTGTCCTTCGCTATTTTGGATAGGATACCCAGCTGAGATAATTTTTTCTGCCACGAACTATGGTGTAAAATTGTAGTTAAATAGGCCTGAGTATCGAGATACTTCTGTGTTCGTATAAGACTAAATTTCCTTCGTAGTAAATCGGAATGTGGTTTACATTCCTTCTCTACAAAAATCTCCTCCACATGAGAATAGATTAGCAAGACCCCTGTAGACGTTACTTTGCCAAGAAAATCCGTTAGTAAGTCAATGAATTACGTAGTCCGTTTTCGTACGATAGTATGGATCTGGTCTTTCCTGTTACTAGGACTCAATTAATTTTCTCGTATCAGCTTAGGCCTTTGCACTTACGGAACAGCTGACCGTCGTTTCAAATACTTCTTTTATGAATAAGGGAAATGTCGTGGCTTACTGCCAGTCATGAGTAAATGTTCCACTTGATGCGCCGGCCGAAGGGGCCGAGCGGTTCTAGGCGCTACACTCTGGAACCGCACGATCGCTAAGATCTCAGGTTCGAATCCTGCCTCACGCATGGATGTGTGTGATGTCCTTATGTTAGTTAGGTTTAAGTAGTTCTATGTTCTAGGGGGCTGATGACCTCAGCTGTTGAGTCCAGTAGCACTCAGAGCCATTTGAACACCTCCCCTTGAACCGCTTCATCACTGTCAAGGTGAAGTAATCGAAGTTGTTCTTCAATTTCTCCAAACACGTGACATTCGGATAGGGCCACGTGGGTACAGTTGGAAGATGATCGATGATAGTGAACGTAAAGCGTCGGACTGTTACAGACATCGTATTGTAGATGCACGGTCTGGTATAGTCATGCTGAAGTGTAGACCAACTCTTTGAATTTGAAACTCATTTACAACACCCTGTATCGCGTGCATCGTCATATTTACGTTATACACTACCGTGTTACATACTACAATTCGGAACCCCCTAGCAGCAGAGGCTGCAAATATGCAGCCATGAAGAATAAAGATATAGAATATTAATATCGTTTATTTCAATTAAAGATGTTTAAGAGTTTTCACAAAAATGAAAAATTGGAGGCGTTACTAACCAGCACTCCGTCGTACCTACCACACTGAAATGCAATGCACACACCAAGAATTCCTGAGAGAGATACCAACTACACCACGATGATGCAAAACACGTATCGTGTGAGACATCATGAGTATCGTGAATATTCCTCTATCTTGCGCCCCTCTTGCGTTAATTCCGCTCTTTTAAGGTGCGTTATAATGCTTCACAAAGTTTGGTATTCTGTGGCTGCGAGCCTGTGCATTCTTGCTTGAAGATAAGATAACGCATGCATTCCTAGAAGATAGTTCAAGGTTTAATATGTGAGCCCTTTTGGATTGGTTCGTGCGACAGCAAACATTGTAAGATTAGGATGTGTGGAAATTGCTGCTCAACAATTTGTAGGTGAAAAAGCTGGACTTCATCTCATTGCTAAAAGTAGTTTTTCTTTGACCCTCAAGACTGCAAAAAAGTGTAGTAGTTGCATTAATTTCCGAATTTTCAAAAATAGCGATTTTTGATGATTCCAAGACATTTCTCTTCTTTGAGCTACTCACTCCAGAACTATCTACCTCAGACAAACTGAGGGGTACAGGGTGTTGAACCCAAGTCCTTCAACATCTAAGGCAATTCGGCTAAAATTTTCGGCTACTGAAGTGGTAGATTTTACTACATCAGTACAAAAACATGATAAACCCTTGTCTCTCGGTGAAGTGCTTACTTTAATCAGGCAACAACGTTGTAATATGAACGAAAGCAGTAACGTATGAACAAGATTACTGTCTTTCTTCCCACTCTATAACAATGACATTCGTAATAATTCTCGGTGCACTTTAAATTTGATGTTGCACACAGAGAACAAGAGCTTGGTGGAGTGGAGAGGGCCGGCCAGGGTGGCCGAGCGGTTCTAGGCGCTACAGTCTGGAACCGCTCGACCGCTACGGTCGCAGGTTCGAATCCTGCCTCGGGCATGGATGTGTGTGATGTCCTTAGGTTAGTTAGGTTTAAGTAGTTCTAAGTTCTAGGGGACTGATGACCTCAGAAGTTAAGTCCCATAGTGCTCAGAGCCGTTTTTGAGTGGAGAGGTCCTTTTATTTTCATTCCCCTTCTGATTTGAAACGAGTAGTAACAAGAAGAAGAAAAATGGGTTAAAGCAACATGCTCTCCAATATCTTAGTCATATATGCACCTGGCGATAGGAATTCAAGCGCACAGATTGCGTTTTTTATGATTTTCCTGTTTTTATAGCAGAAAAACCTGTTTATGCTCTGTCCCACATTTCTGTAATAAAAGTCGTACCTCTATCATTAGTGAATGAATATGAGGGTAGGTTCTTCCAGGATTACTAGGAAGAAGAGTGAGCACATATTTGTTTTATAAAGACTGGACAGTCGTTCTAGTATCAACTTATAGGAGATTGTAACACATATACATGCCGTCAGATTCCCACCCGTTCTCTCTGTATAATGCAGTCTGCACATCCAATCCATGGTTAACAGCAGTCAGTTGTTTCTCTCACGAAAATTGAATATGTTAAGAGTTTTATAACAAGGTAAACTTTTTGATAGAAAGTAATTATTCACATCTTTGACCTTGGGGTCAAAACTATTAAAAAAAACACTTACGCCAGTGCTATCTATGTGCATACAGTTTTGCATATTAGGCATTAGGCGTTATGCATCACGTATTAGGTGTTAAGCAGCAGCATCTTACTGAACGTTCGATAGTATTCTGACGGAATATTAGAGTCACATACTGGAATGGGGGAGAGGGTAAGAGGAACTGCACATTATAATATTGTTGCATCAAGACATTATGATTCAGGCATTAGGAATTAAAGGTAATCTTTGTAATGCTGTGTGCATTATTCTACACACACAGCTACTGTGACAGTTTGATACAGTTTGAATTGTAATTTGATACTGTTGAGGGGGCAATCTGACAGAACTTGCGGCAAGTTGATACACTTTAGGAGAAGACGATAGGGTTTGATGGGTTATTACGTACACTTTTTCGGCAGCTTGATACACTTATTCAGTTCACAGAATTTGATGGCAGTGATCACTGATCGTCAGACCAACAATAATTTTGGTCACTGATCGTTGATGGTCAGTGATTAATGATGGTCTTTATTAGTGGCCATCTGCAGTCAATAATGGTCATTGATCAAGACCGAACTCATCGCCCGCTAAATTAAAAAATTTGCAACTCTATAGCGTTAAATCCGTTTCCACGGTCTTTCCTGTAACGACGGTATGTCTGTAGGTTCCTGTGGTTTCACAAACGGCACTCTAACAGAGGAACTAATGTCCCTGCTCTTTGACATGGCCTCAAATAAGAAAATAAAGAGAAAGTCCAAAAGAAAAAAGACTCACTCTCCACACTGAAATGTGCGAAGGTGGAAGAGCAGACGACGATGATACCGCACACGTGGTTCTGCTAACAGAAACCTTTGACGTTACTTTTGTAGGGCCTGGGATGAAATCTTTACTGTTGAAGGGATGACGGAGCATGTAATGCGGTGGAGCAGGCTAGTCGGCTCGGTGGGTGCTAATCATTGAACGGTAGTGGAAGAAGAATTTATTCATTAAGGTTAACAGTTATGTATTCTTCTTTGCGCAGGCGCCCAGGACAGTGGCGATTCAGCATTCTCGTAGCTGTTTTACAGGAGGTGGTTTCGCAGCTCTCAACCCAAAATTCTTGGGGTATTCCATAGATTGTGTAGGATTAGATACGTAAGTAGTATTAACTCCACCTCTTCTTTCACACACTTTTTTGACGGCGACGGGTAGTGAGATGTGTGTTTAATCTTGATGCATTTGATGGAGACATAGTGGAGGAGGTAAGTGCTAAACTAGAGCATAAAATATCTGAATATGGCCGCAATGTAGTGAGTGATGAAGCCGACATATGAACAAAATGACTAATAGTTCAGTGAACCACAAAGTAAGTAACACAAATTATTATCATTAATGGCAGATATATTTGTCTATGGCTTTGTGAGTGTCGATGCTAAGTTTAGGATGGCTTACACCACCTCAGCCAGATCCAAATATGGTGACTCCGGCATCATTATCATCTCAGCCTGGACCATCAAACTGGTAGCCAATGCCTATGTACCCCTCAGTTCAGCCTGGCCTTGACCATCAAACTGGTGGCCAGTGTTAGCCGAGGTTGGACGTTAAACTGGTGATCACCACCCATGGCCCAGTCATCCCAGCCCATATCATCAAACTGGTAGATGCCGCATGCTACGACCCCATTTCCCTGGCCTGGAGCGTAACGGCAACGTTTCGGGTTTAGTGGCATCAGTCCTACAGCCTACCTTGTTCACGAACATCAGATAGGCCGCACAGCTGCAATGAACTACGCAGTAGTTCCTCGTGCTCTTTGCAATCAGGATACTGCAGTGCTCCATTTATAACACCAATGCAGGGTATCAAGATCTGACTACATTACTTCATGTCTATCGACAAGCCTTGGAAAGGGAATTCCCAGAAAACATTAACATCCTGTGGTATCCAGCCATCAGGTACAAGGGACTTCTGTACTGTGAGCTGCCACAATCCAAAAGAAGGTGGTAATGCTGCACATAAAAGCATTGGTAAAATTTCGGGGAAGGGTGGCGTGTTACCGTGGGGTAGACCAATTGTGTAGTGATACGAAATTTTTACCGAGAGTACCTTACTGAGCCGTTTTTCGACATGCAGGATAGAGGGTGTGTCGCAACCACCATTTTGTTCTGCTTTGATGTACACACGAACGTCTTTCACCCAGCTAATGCTGGCTGTTGTTTCATTGTTCTTCCTCCATGTACTATTGCTAAAAAGACATGGACTGACGTCGCAAACTGCAAAAAGAATGATAACTATAGCTGAACATGGTCGCTTGTGGCTTGTAATACAAATTATCCAAAAAAATTCACTGACTATGAGTACATACAAGCAACTAAAATCTGGAGGATTATGAGTTTGAAGGCACCTCATTCCCCATCACAATCCCAGATTCATCAAAATTCGAATGGAGAAGCCGTAATTATTCAGTTCACATTGGGGTCTTGGATATAGATAAAAACTAAAGTAAGCCAGGGGATGTGAAGCATGAGGTAATCAGATTTCCCTACTTTCCAGAGTAGCCAGTTACTGTCCCTAACATTTAGATTTATTGCAAATATCACATTGGGAGAAGCATCACTATGTCTGAATCAGATATATGTCCCATCTACTCTCTGTCCCATTATCTAATCATCATTGCACGAGACATTTTGTCGGAGATGCCTCAGATCTTTCGGCATATGTGACCATTTAGAAGGAAACGTGTGGAAATGTCTACCCAGGATAAAAAGTTCTTACAGGTTAATAACACACACCACCAGGAATGCTGTCCCTTTGTTGTATACGCTGTCTTTGAGAGCTTACCAATTCCTGTTGTGGTGAAACAAGCGCTGTATATTCTAATAATTTCCCGGTATGCAGCCGGATCCCGTCGACATTCTGCCACGATATTTCGGCGCAGAGACGTCCGACCATCATCAGGTGAGTACACAACTACTGAAGAGCCCATGTGCAGTCTCGGTATTTATGCCGAATCTCGCACATGCGAAATGTACTGGCACCCTACAGCGCATGCGTCAGGTGTTGACATCCTCGGCATAGCCAAGTTGTACGTGATGCCCTCGGTGGTGAAAGTAAAAGAGAATCTAGCATTTGAGTATCGAATGACGCCGTCGATTCCGCTGTGATTGTATAATTTTAATAACAGGATTCCAATTTTTATCCAACTACATACCCGGAAATTATTAGAAGAAGAAATACACCGGGAAAATTTCAGAAGCGATGTATCGTTTGAGAGATACAGAGGCGAGCGAGTGTACACTGCTACTAGCTCCACGTCATCATAACGCGCCAGTGTGCAGCGTACAAAGTACTACGCCATAATCTAAGGATGAAATTGAAAAGTAAAGAAGCTTTTCCAAGCTTTGTCATCATATGCTTCAATATATTAATGTTTAAATCTCAGTGTGATCAAATGAACATGGACTCCTACACACATCGTCTTAAAGACAAAAAACAAGTGACGCTAAATAATGAAGGCAGCAAGCCAAAAATTCTTCTAGATATGCAAATGTAGTCACAATGAACTATTACAAGCCTCAACTTGATTGGAGCAATATTTTATTCAAAACAGGAGTTTTTCCAAAAACCGGAAGGCGCTAAATATTAGACTCAGAAAGATGAAAGTTGCTCTGAAGTTTCAGTCTCATATAAAAACATTAACTATGTGACCCCATTAAGCTACGTCTAATACTTTTCAAGTAATTTACTAAAAACTAAATTTGAGACGAAAACGTCCTTATTTGTAGTAGATTAAGTATAATTTATATTATTGATAGAAAGTTTTGATTACAGTACTTGATTACATTCATTAATCAATAAAGCTATAACAAGTTCCAGAACTTTAGTATAAATACCAATCAATATAAGGTTTCATAAAGTCGGAGCTCAGAGGTCGTGTTTTACTGTCGGTTTTGTTCTAAAACTTGTAGCCGCCAAAGTGTAAGTGTAGTCGAGCTAAAACTTTTCCAGTAATTAAAGCCAACTCAGCTCCATTCACATAAAAATTACGAAGACCGTAAATTGATACACAACAATGTTAGAAAATAATATGTGTACGAGAAAGCGTCCATTTATATGCCGCTACCTAGGCTAAGAGTGGATGACGGCAGATGTTCCTGCGCCCATATACTGTATAAATACGGCTTGAGCGGCAGTGGCACACACACTTCGCACCGAGCTGTCCTCTGTGCGCGTCAGTCAAACGCCGGCTTACGCGCTGCCTCAACTGACGTCACAGCCAGTCTGCCGCCAAATGTATGTTTTCGGTAAGAATAGGAAGTGAACTCGCAAGGACTATTCACCGTTCTGGACAGCTTAGATTTCACGAAAGTAATTGTTTATGTGCCGCCCGTATTGTTAAAAAGACCGCGTGGCTAGCGGTGAGATTATTTTCGACTTTTGTGGCGAGCAATTAACTTTGATGGTTAGAAGTCAGGGCGAAAGACCATTTCAATTGGAACTTACCATAGAGGTCGCCCCTGAACTACTCCTACTCATAGTGCTGTTTATGATAGTACGTTATTATTATTATCAGGAATATTTCTATGTTCGTGGGTGTGAACTTTTACTGAGAGTATGATTCAGGTAGAATGCTAAACTCTTTATTATAATCATAGAGAGCAGAAATATTTCTTTCAGTGAGCACAAGAAGAGTGCAGCCTTGCAGACTGGCAACTAAGGTCAGTATGTTCTCCATCGCTTTCTGGCTGATCGCAAAAATAGTTTTCAGGCTGACGTAAAAGAGGACGAATAATTATATTTTTATGTCCATCCGCCGATCCACACTGTGGCGCATTGTGAAGGTGATTCCACAGCCTCTCTCACCACTTTCACATAACGACATTTTCCTTATGTGGAGGAATATCAAGTTGTATTATAATATGACTCCAGTCGTAACAAATTTGAGTGATACATCGGCGATACTCCTGCGAGATGGTTGCACTCTGAGTTTGAGCAACTTGTGCTGGATCTTGAGGTTCTTGATATTAAAAACATTCAAAGTACCAAATCACAGGAGAATGATGTCATATAGGAGCAGACTGCTGACTTCCATATTAATTTTAATGTGCTCCCGTTGAAAAACTGTGGAAAATTCACATGGAGGGTGGTGTCATCCAACGGTAAAGTTCCACACTGCAGCTCACAGTGCGTACATCTTGAAATACAAACTACCACGACATGTCAGTCTTCCTACATAGTTTGAGAGGGTATAATGCTCACTTTCTTGATGAGCTCCTAACTGATTTTGGGGATGGAGAAAGATAAGATCAGCGTCATACCTGACAGTGTAGAGACGTACATTTCATTGTCCAAATGAATCACATGTAACTTACCACTCCGCTTGCTGAATTCACGATCGTTTATACACGAATCTCTTCAGAAACTTGCTAAGACGATGCATCAAGAGGATATGCAGTTCGCCACAGCAGAATATCTTGGTGATAACAAGTTGCAGATTGTGACAGAGAAGGCAGTATTTCCTTACGAATGCCTGTATTCAACGCAAACGTTCCACAAACCACAGTGCCCGATGTAACTACATTCACCAACAAGATCACAGACACCGTCATAACCGGTGTGGCATGTAGCCACACAGTGAATGTTTGGCAGGTCTTCTATTATGTAGAGGAATATGCTAACTGTTCATGGAAATAGATATGCTCCTGTTCAAAGATATTTGTGAGATTTCTGCGTGATCATTCTGGATGTTGGTTGGTTGTTTGGTTTGGAGGAGGGGGCCAAATAGCGAGGTCATTAGTGCTCTGGATCTCGCTGTCTATAACAATATAAGAAGACTTTTATACGATGCAACGACAAAAAAGACATGTATCGACCACCAACCGTTTACCGATGCTGATGAACATAGGTTCCTCAGGGGACTTTGTGAGTGAATACACAGGTACCTCAGGGTGAATAATGTGCGAGAGAGTAAAGACTATTTGAGCTACATCCTCTACTAGGATATAAAAAATCTCTGAGGGCAGCGTTCTTCAACAGTCTCTACCGTTTGGAATTTTACAATAGGTGCTGATGGCGAAACTGACCGACTGAAAGATGACAGCCAAGATGTAGATGCAGATGCTGATGCGGTTTACATCGTGGTGCCAGACGTGGATTATCCCACCATAAGTGGTTCAAATGGCTCTAAGCCCTATGGCACTTAGCATCTGAGGTCATCAGTCCCCTAGACTTAGAACTACTTAAACCTAACTAACCTAAGGACATGACACACATCCATGATCGAGGAAGGATTCGAACCCGCGACCGTAGCAGCAGAGCGGTTCTGGACAGAAGCGCCTAGAACCACTCGGTCACAGCGGCCGTTGATTATCCCACCGCTCAGAATGACATGCCCAGAGAGCTTGACGAAATATCCGTCGCAGCTCGCTGTAACGATAATACCACTTGAAAATGGCCAAGGAGTGCTTGGCTGAAAACTCGAGTTACTTTAACCACTTCAAGTGACTGTAAACCAGAGAAACTTTTGCTGTATTAATTATTATGATTCAGCGTTTATTATGGTTACAGTCAATATTTATTCACATAAATTATAATAAGAATGGGAGATAAACTCTTTTTTATGGCGGTAATATTGGCCACAGGGTCTGGCATATTGGCAACCGGATGGCAGTTGTGCCTATGTAGACCCACTCTATAAAGGTTGTTCTTAGTTGGCGACGGCCTCCGCAGAAAAGCTGTCGACATGGAAATTTGTCGCTAAGCAACCCACTCATTGGCCCGCGCGGTTGGCCGTGCGGTCTAAGGCACGGCTTTCCGGGCGGGAAGGAGCGCCTGGTCCCCGGCACGAATCCGCCCGGCGGATTTAGATTCATCAAAATGTGCATGAAGGGTATAAATATTGCTTTTCAGTTCCTCAGTTTACCTGTTCATGCTGCATATTTTTCAGTGACCTCTACCGAGTTCTCCTCACTACTCTCAGTCCCCTCCCTAATGAAATGATTTCCTGCAGGTCCCACAACTCATTCAGTTCCTTACTTCTCTACGCAGAATACATGGTTTCCTCTCATGGTCAAATAAAAAAACTACAGCAAATGAAAGTAAACCAAAAATTGTGGAACTAAAAGAATATCCTGAGATGCATTAGATGTAATACGTTACTTTTGCCATAAAAGAATGTGAACTCTAGTAAACCGTTGAGTTCGCTACGAGCGCGAATTGAGGATGTAAGCTAAAATCAGACGTAGATAACGACTGTTGATAATTTAGTGTTGATTTAACCATTCAATACAATGACCACTAAACATATTGAAAATTTAATCTACATGTGAAACAGATGAAAAGTATAAAAATACAGCAAAAAATACAATAAAACTTAGATTTTGACGAGCACTGATATCACACTTCTGTCTTGACCGCGCTCTTGCCATCAGTCACCAACGTTATGCAACAATTATTAAATTGATATGGACCTACAGGTTAGAGATTTGAAGCTCAATTGCAAGATAATTTTATATAGGTTTCATAATTTGTTTGCTGTGGAAGCAGCAGGCATCATTATGAGAAAGTTTGGTTGTACTAGATAATCAGAATATGGTGTGAACGTTGTGTGGTATTCAGTGATTTTGCGTTTGTATTGAGTGACTTTTTGTCCCCAGACTTCTTAAATATTTTTTGTTATGTAATCATAAAAAAGATCTAAGTTCTTTTAGTGTAATTTCCGTGTGTTAAGATACTTAGTGTAAGTGTAACATTCGTCGTGCGTTTTTAGGTAATTTTCTGTTTGTGAAACGGCACGTACAATGCCTGACCAAAAAAAGTGGGGCACCCAGAGGACTTTGTTAGATATTAATGTGACTTCGTGTACATCCACATCCACGGTGGGTTTGTAAATTATTGGCGTTGTAATTCTCTGTGACAGAACTGTCATCATAACGCATTAGCGACTTCGCGTTTAGTGTTATCATCAAACCTGGAAGGGTAAGTAACGGTCAGCACTTATTCTTCACTGTGAATGACATGGAGACGCCGCGTACTCGTGTCAGGCAGCGTTGCTGGCACCTGACGGAGTTTGAAAGTAGCCCAAATGGGTTTAATTGTGCTATATCCATATTTTTAAGGCTTTCGGATGTGACAGTGGCCCAGTGTTGGGGTGGATGGGAGCATGAAGTTAGGCATACTTGTAAAGGTTTCGATGCGCCACATCTGACTACCACAAGAGACGATCGCCATATTGTGCACCGAGCATATCGTAAACTTTCTACGTTTCATCTGCCATCCGAGAAACAGTAATGTATCCCTCGAAACATTCTATGTCATCCCACAAGCCTGTTTGGTGGCTAGCACAAGCTACACTAGGGAATTACCATCACATGCCGATAGCTTTGCAATACGAACGGCTCCGTCTCGAGTCGTGCTCTGACCGTGAAGGATGTGCTGATTATGGCTGGCCTCGCATTCGTTCAGTGATGATTGGCGGTTCTGCACTACTTCTGATGAACACCGTCGATATCGACCTGAGAAGAACTGTCATTCTTCCAGTGAATGGTAGAAGAACAGCGGATCCACTCCCGGTACGACGGTGCGAGGAGATACCGGGTAGGATTTCATATAATATGTGCTAATAATAGGGGAAACTCTGACACAACAGTGGTACGATACGGACACACAACTTCCTCATGTGCTGCCTGTCATTCCACAGTATGGTAGTAGTAGTAGTAGCAGTAGTAGTAGTAGCTTTATTCATCCGTAGATATCTTTTTACAAATAGGACATGTCAAAGTATTTACAAGTTTAGATCAATTTAAAATGAGCTAATTCGTATACACATATATTTACAGAATTTTAGTAAGAGACAATCATTAGATTTACTCCTGGTATACAATACTTTTCTTACAAATAACTTATTAAATAATGTAATGCTACACTGTTCACTCATATCCCACTATCAGTCACTGCACACACTATACACACACTGTTTCATAATACCATAATACTTCACTTCACACACACACACACACACACACACACACACACACACACACACACACTGGTGATCTCTGGGCCTTTTTCTGTACCGCAAATTTCAATTTCCCATCCTGAAAAACTGAGTCAGCATCCCTCCATAATGAGTGAGATGTTGAGCTCAGAAAGAGGAAGAGGTGTTAGTATTGTACTATGCATAGCTTGGAGGTAAGTGTTTCTAGAAAGGAAAGAAAAAGGAAAAAACATAAAGTTATGGTGTTATTTGGAATGTTGGATGTTTTATAATCATTATAATTATTTTTAATTTGTATAACATTTTTTATCAAACTCCTACTCTGTTTTATCCAATTAATCTTTCAATGTACAAAATGTATTGCAAAACACGTACTTTCTAGCTGCCTTTTAAATAAGTGTATTTTTGCAATTTCTTTAATCTCTTTCGGTAATTTATTGTACAGTTTTATTCATAAGTAGAAAATGCTGTTTTGAGTATTATGTTTGTTTTTTCTTGGTAAATGTAAGTTGAGTCTATGTCTTGTTGCATGGTCATGGACAGAGCTGTTTGTACAGTAATTACCAACGTTATTTTTCATGTGTACAACTGACTGGTAAATGGCCTCGTGATGACTGGGTGTTGTGTGATGTCCTTAGGTTAGTTAGGTTTAAGTAATTCTAAGTTCTAGGGGACAGATGACCATAGATGTTAAGTCCCATAGTGCTCAGAGCCATTTGAACCATTTTTGAACTGGTAAATGTATTCACATGGAGCAGTTGAAATGCCCAGTGTTTTGAAAAGATCTTTACAGTGAGCTCGACTAGTATTTTTGGTTACTATTATTACGCTTCTTTTCTGGAGTTTGAAAACTGTGTTCATACTTCGTGCGTTTGTTCCCCAAAAAAGAATGCCATATCTAAGAACTGAGTGTACATATGAACAGTGTGTAACTGAAAGACACAGCATGTTACACATTGATGATAGAATTCCAAGGGTATAACACGCTGATGACATTCTGTTTGCAAGTACCTTTGTGTGTTCACAACACCTCAACTGAGAATAAATATTCATTCCTAGAAATTTTGCATTTGCTACACAGTCTATAGAGGTGCCATCTACATTTAATTTAACATGGTCATTTTTCCTCTTCAAACTGAAATACGTGGCATTAATTTTCTTTGTATTCAATGTGCCTTTATTCCTTGTTGACCAATCATAAACTTCCTTGACAATTTCATTGTTACCAATTTTCAAGAGGAGAATACTATTCCACACGTGACATGTGTCTGCATTGCGTTGTGGTACTCCAGTGATCGGCAAAATCCCCTGATCTGTCATCGATTGAACATCTGTGGGACCAGCTACGACATCAGCTCCATCCCTGTGACAGTGTTCAAGTCATCAACGGCCAGCTTCCATTGTTATGAGCCAGATTAGATTAGAAGAAACTACAACGTGACACCCTTCACTTCGAAATTAGTGCAAGTATTCAGGCCAGAGTTGTAGCAACGTCATACTGAAAAGTAGACTCATACTGCTATGTTCTTTGCCAATTAGACTCAATCCTGCAAACGCTTGAATAAGGTCACATACCTCTTCGACCTGTTAAGTTTGATTTGGTTTCCTCCTCCCCTTCTCGGCATTTCAGTTTTATGCCAGGCAGTGTCTAATGTAAGGAAAATTTACAATTTCTTCTTTTGCGTATTATGATGGGTAATGTTCAAAGCACAGCCCATCCCTGTGGTTTCTGACAAATGTGTGCTTCAGTTGTACATGCGATTGTTTTGTGGTAACAATGGATCTTGAGTGTCTTCCCATAAATAACTTTCTATGTATACTTGTATTTGTGTCACTAATGCTTGAGATAATTTTCTATGTTTCCATTTGTGCTTTTGCATGGATGTTCTTGGTGTATGTACTCTTGATTCATTTTTATACTGTGTGATGTATTGAGATGGTAGAAGATGATTTTGCTTTTCTGCTTCTGAAACTTTGCTAAGTGATAACTTGGTGCGCATTTGCTGTGCAACGAGGTTTGCAATATGATGAAGATTGAATGATTAGGAAGCTTTATGTCTGATGTGTTCGGCCATTTTTTTAAATTTCATTTTCCAAGAAATATTTTTGCTGTAACAAGTAGCATTCTTCTTAAAAGTGAACGGTCGTTATTGGAAGGTGTACTGTATTGAGGCGTGATCGGATACCTTGTTAATTTTTCTATGTTGCTTGACTTTCTCTTCTGACTGGATGTGTTCTCAGCTTCTATATGGAATTTCTGGTTTTTTTAATTTATTACCCTTTTATCTTAACGTGGAATTAGGCAGATTTTACTCCACTGGTCAGTGGGACCTGATAATGTGATGATATGGATGCTTTGTTGACCCCATGATTACTTTTTCATTACAAATTTAATCTAGGAGGATGAATTCCTTTTTGCACTTTTAAGCCTCAGGAGGGTGTAAATATTTCATCAGTCGAGGGTTTGGCAAGCCTACTGTCCTTGCAGTGAGCAGTATTCATTTCATTTTTCATTTTCTGTGCTGCTATCCACTCCAGGTATAGCCCCTGTCTATGTCAGTGTTGACGTCTTGTTGTCAGTGTGTCTTTGCGTTGAAAGTTCTGGAAAAGTTAAAATCAGGTAATAGATAATGGTAGGCCAATATTGAATTAAACTGAAGAATATGCAGATTATTTGAATTGATGCCATGTGTTCAGGTTTGTAACTCAATAATGAAGAGAAATAAGTTTGGTGTGTCCATGTGAAATGAATATAAATCAGTTGTGTTTCGCGGCGTATGAATCATAATGAGTTGTATTAGGAAAGTAATAGTGAGCTTAAGTTCAATAGTATTGTTGTTTTTTCAGCGTAGTTTATGTTTCACAATTAAATGGTTTCTCCAGACTATGATGGGATTTACCATTATCGTTTGAAAAGATATCTGGAGATGAGGATAGTGTTAATTTTTCTATGGTTGTATTTTGGTACTGTGTCTACTTACTTCACAGAAGAATTTGCGTAGTATTAATTTCCTACAAGCTAGAAGAAGTAGCAGAGTGTGTTTGTAGTTTTTATTTACGTGTTGTAACTAGGTAAGAAATATGTGGTGGTTATTGTTTTCCCTACAAGTGGCGCTTGCTGCTGACTAACGTTTCTTGTGGTCATTGTTGATTAAAATTGGGTAGTAGGCAGTAAGGCTGCTCAGTGTTTAAACTTATTCTGGAGATTGTTATGGAGTAACGAATAACTAAGTTACTGTACTGAAGAAAACCTGAATTGTTAATGAGGTTTTATGTGTGTCGCTGGTACTTGAAGAACAGCTGGGTGCGCATTGCGAAGAATTTATTTCTTGTCTTTATGGTGCAGAGAGTCATTTCATACGAGTTCTGATACTGAGATGAGTAACAAGGAGGTCACTGTTAGCTGATTAAGGAACTCTCGGCGTGCCAAGCAGTAGGGGGAGGTGGGGGGGGGGAAGCTCTTCCTACCAATCTTCTGAAGATATTGTAATCTAGTCAGTCATAGAGACTAATAGACAATAACTGCACAGAGAATGAGACACACATTACATTACCATGTGTATGGGCAGAGGAAATGATGAAAAATGAGGTATTTCCACAAGACGACTAATAAAATAACGGCTTAATTGGCAGACAGATAGTAGTTGGAAGTGGATCATCAGAGCGTGTCTGCCGCTCGGCATATAACTTTCCCAATCCTTAAATAATAATACGTGCATTATCATAAATATTGGGTTATCTTTACGTCCTTCGTGAATGTATGATTCTTTCCAGCCATGTGGCCCTCCAGCGGACAACTGTACGTGTTATTCACTAGCTTTTATGTCTTCTTTCTGAGTAATAAATGATTATAAATGCAACTGTCTTCCGAATTCTTTTCTTCGCGAAATCAGCTTTAATCCTACGATTTCTAATGGTTATATACACGTGTGCTCATTTCCGTACTGCGGTTTTGTTTCAGAGTCCAAGACGCTCACGTCAAATATATTTCGAATACATCTGAGCTGCGCATTCTTCAGTGGACTAAACGCTTCTGCAAACTGCTTTGAGCAGCCACATTATTTGGCAATATACATGCAGTTTTAAGCTGCCTGAAGTAACAAAGAGTCGCACTGCTCTTCGTGCGACGTGCTCTAGTGAAAATGCTTTGACACTTCGTCTTAAAGTGTTTTTTTTTTCCATTCCTTGGTTCAAATGGTTCAAATGGCTCTGAGCACTATGGGACTAAACTTCTAAGGTCATCAGTCCCCTAGAACTTGGAACTACTTAAATCTAACTAACCTAAGGACATCATACACATCCATGCCCGAGGCAGGATTCGAACCTGCGACCGTAGCGGTCGCCCGGCTCCAGACTGTAGCACATAGAACCGCTCGGCCACTCCGGCCGGCTCCATTCCTTGGGCATCAGAAGATATTGGCTGCAGTTACATTTGTTTGCATCTATACTTCCTATAAGGATGGATACACATACACTCACTGGTTGTGTGAGAATTTTGGTTACTAATTTTATTGACTTAGTTGATGTTCAAGGCCACTTTGCACTACTGAGTTGTTAAAGCTGATTCACTACCTCATAATGCACTAAAAACAGGCATGTCTCGTTTCTTACTGTTGTTGATAAAATTTCATACAAAAGGGAATATTTTGAGGACATTAAAACAGTTTAAGACACGTGACACAGGCGGCTTTCACACTTCACAACAGTCTTTCGGATGAAAAGTGGCAAAGTTATGGCACGTAAATTAAATACATCAGTATACTAATCAAAGGAACTATAACCGCATTTCAGACTCCACTACACGAATTAAAAGCAAGCGGTATACAAATCCATAAAGAACGCCATTACTGAAACATGAACACATACTAAGACAATACGATATAAAGATACACATTACCCATATTTCTATGAATAAATACTATATACATGAGATATATTTCGTGGTAAAATTAACTTTTAATGAAAAAGGGAATGTTAATAAATCAGACTTTAATTCAAAGTTGATTGTAATGTTTGGTGGCGTCAATGAAAGATGTACAAAAACGTGATTCAAAATGACACGCCATTATAATCAATGGAATGACATTCAATACGGTTTCTTTTGTTTGATGTAATTTTAGTAGGTTAATAGATATACAATTTTCGCTGTTGATCTAGTACTGTAAGGTGCAGAACTTTCTGTCACATATTAAAACTTCTAATGTGTAATTAAGAAAAAACATTGGATTAGACGTTATTTAATGATTATCTACATTCAAATAAATCTCCTTGTTCTACGCTTTGTATTGATTGGTTGAAGCGAGTCAGTACAGCAGAGGAGGCGCCTGTGGGCATAACGGTTTCCGAGCTTGGAGCACATCACACTGTGTCGGTGGCAGCAAAATGTGGGCTTTGGGACTTGATGGAACTGCAGCTTGAGATAGACGACAGAAATCGAACTATTAGATGGTACCTACGTAATTCCACTCAGAAATCTACGCGAGATATAAGAAATAATCCATAACATCGCGCGTATTGTTGAACTCTGCTACATTCGCAGAAGTTGAAGTATCTGTAGACACAAGTGTCTAAAGTTGTGTTAGGCATTTTTTTATTTTGAAGGTGTTATGTGAACTTATTCTTATTCCCTGCCGGGGAACAAACGTGGACTTAAATTTTTCACAGATCAAGATGTCGGAAATCAGGACGACTCTGTAGTTGACATTAACATGCCTTCTTAGATAATAGAAAATTGCGTTATATAAAGCACTAGGACAGGTGAACTTATTCAATCCTGCATAATAAGCTCATTTCCGTGAGTAAGTCAGACAGTTCATACGGTGTTAGGGAACCGATACACGCTAGATATACTACGAGAACGTGCTGAAAAATAATGCCTCCGAATTTGTTTACCTGAAAACTCTTAGACCTTTTTCAAATAAAACCAGTGTTATTAAGATTTTACATTTTTATCCCAGAGGCTCCAAATTATAGCGTCTAACATGGCGGTGTGTAAAGTAACTATGTTCGTGCGTGAGAAAAGCGTGCAGTAATCGAGTTTCGAATTCGAAGATTTCGTCCACACACGGAGCTCCCTCTTCTTCAATATGACAATGCCAGACCACACACGAATGCTGCGGCATCTGCAACAGTTCGACATCTTGGGTCACTGTCATCGATCATCTTCCTCACTATATCGAATATTCCGCATTTCACTTTCATCTGTTTCCTAGACTTAATGACCACCTTGGAGGACTTCACTTTGATGGTGCTGAAACAGAGCAAGGAGAAGTGAAGTTGTGGTTCCATCGACAAAGCCAAAGAATATACAGTGACGGTATCAAAAAACTGGTCTCTCGTTGGGAAAAACGTGTTCGATACTAGGGTGCCTACGTAGGGAAATATATATGTTGACATGAATAACAAAGATGTATAGTGTTGTTGGTTTTACTCAAAAAGCCTTAAGTTCTTTCACATAAAATATTCTGGGGCATTGCTTTTTAACACGTCCTCGTAGAACCATGTTTTGAAAACAGTAACGGAAAGAAAATATCGCAACGCCAAGTAGTTATGCGATATAAATGAAAGTTGATAAGTTTGTTTCTGCATCTGGAAAAATGTCTATTCAAATTACGTGCCAGTCGCGTAAGAGTGGCGCTAGTAGCTCCACTATGACGATGAAAATCAGGTTTGCTTTACACATATACTGTAACGGACGTGAGCGCTAGCTACCTCTGATATACGTAGTGAGCTGATGTTAGTCAAGAATGCGTTTAAGGCGACAAGGACGCCACGACAAACAGCTCACTGAGTTTGAACGAGTTCGTGTAATAGGGGTGAGCTGATGTTAGTCAAGAATGCGTTTAAGGCGACAAGGACGCCATTACAAACAGCTCACTGAGTTTGAACGAGTTCGTGTAATAGGGGTACGAGAAGCTGGATGTCCCTTCTGCGATATTGCAGAAACACTTCGCAGAAATGTAGCGACTGTACATGGTTGCTGGCAGCGGTGGTCACGAGAATGTACGGTCGCAAGAAGACCGGGATCCGGGCGACCACGTGGCATTACTGAGAGGGGAGACGATAGCGTGCGACGTATGGCTCTGACGCATCTTCAGCAGCAACTTCTGCAGCAGTTGGCACCACAGTAACACAACGAACTGTTAGAAATTGGTTATTTCAAGGTCATCTCCGCAGCAGACGCCCTGTAGCGTTCAATGCACTGACCCCAAATCGCCGCCATTTGCGAGTTCAGTGGTGTCAAGTGAGAGCTCACTGGAGGGCAGACAGAGTGGAGACCTGATGTGTTTCCGGTTAAAAGCTGGTTCAGCCTCGGTGCCAGTGGTGGGTCGCGTGTTGGCTAGAATGAGGCAAGTTGAGGGCTGTTGCTACTCACCAGCGAAATCAAGGAATCGACGCAGTAAGACTTCTGCTCACACACACATATTTTCAGAACGTCCATTTACACTCAAGAAGTTGTATATCAGCTGCAGACGGCAGCACAATACGCAGTCTCAACACAACACCAACAGATGGCGGAAAAGTCTTTATTCGCCGACTTCATCCCATCCTGGTCCATCTCCTGGGGGATGACCAGCTGGATCGGTCGACAGATTTTCATACCATCTGATTGGCGGAGGACAATGCACTGTATATTATAGTCTCTGCGGTGCCGCACTTCTTCCACCACAGCCCTCTTCCACAAGCGCCGTGGTTTGCCGTCTTTTTGGAGCAGAACAACCTCTCCAGTTCTCGGTTTCCTTTGCGAAGTGTATCCTTTCACCTCATGGTATTGTCTTAGCAGCAGGAGGTATTCGGTCTTCCAGGTACGCCAAATGTCGAAACTCCTTGGCAAGGTCTCTTCTAGTATCTGACTCTGTCTCACATGGAGTTGTTACCAACATTTAGAAAGTGGGCTGGCGTCAATGCAGTATCGCTCTCTCCTTAAGTGATGGGTCATGAGTTTTATGCGGCTTGTATGGAGGAGATAAAGGCGGTGTTCAAACTCTCATCATCCACCTGGGAGCGACCAAGAAATTGCGTCGAGTAGAGAGCTTTCAACACACGCAATATTTGTGGATATACTGTTCCACAAAAAAATTATGTACCAACAGCATCCGCCTTCGATCTAAAGGTCCCTGGTTCGATCCCACTACACACTAGTAAAATAAAGAAATCGACACAGTAAAACCTCTGCTCACACACATTTATTTTCACAACGTCCATTTGCAGTCCAGAAGTTATACATCAGCTGCAGAGGGCAGCACAATCTACAGTCTCAACACAACACCAACAGAAGGCGTAAGAGTCTTTAATCCCGACAAAGGCCTGCAGCCAGCCTGTCCGCGTGCTAGGCACACTGATCCTACACCTGAAGTTTTGGTCTGGGGTGCGATTCCGTATGATAGCAGGAGCACTCTTGTGGTTATCCCAAGCATTCGGACTGCGAATTTGTACCTCGGTCAGGTGATTCAACCTATTGTGCTCCCATTCATGAACAGCAAGCCAAAAGGCGTTTTCCAGAAGGATAACGCTCGCCCACATACCTCTATTGCAACGCAACATGCACTTCAGAACGTCGACATGTTTCCTAGGCCTGCTCGATCACCAGATCTGTATCCTAAAGAGCACAAATCGTACCTCGTCGAACGACACCCGCAGCATCATCGACAAACAGCATTAACCGTCCCGGTATTGACCTACCAAGAGCATCAGGCATGAAACTACATCCCAAGAACTAATATCCGGCACCTTTACAACACAACGCATGCACGTTTTCATGCTTGTATTCAACATTCTGTCTGTTACTCCACTGCCGTCCGGTGTGGCCGAGCGGTTCTAGGCGCTACAGTCTGGAACCGCGCGACCGCTACGGTCGCAGGTTCGAATCCTGCCTCGGGCATGGATGTGTGTGTGATGTCCTTAAGTTAGTTAGGTTTAAGTAGTTCTAAGTTCTAGGGTACTGATGACCTCAGCAGTTAAGTCCCATAGTGCTCAGAGCCATTTGAACCATTGTTGTTACTCCACTTGTTAATGTACCCGCATTTCACATGTGGAATGCCTTATCAGGCGCAAACATTAACCTGCGATCTTACCACGTTAATCACTTAAGTACGTTACCGAGACAAATGTATATCCGAAATTTCATTTGTCTAAATTAATTATTCCTTGGTGATGAGATTATTTCCCGTCAGTGTACATGAGGTTCTCATTTAAGATATTCACGCTGTGCCTTTGCGCTTGCAAGCTGTGGTCTATTATTTGTAGAACAGATTCCATTAACCAAGTACGTTAATTTGCCGACCACACGGTTCGACTCGTGGGAATGTGGATAAAAGTTGGTTTGTATGATCCAACTCTATGGTATTTGTGTCGGGTCTTGGCTCTTCTGTTATGGATCACGTATTGAGCTCTGCAGAAAATTTGGCGAACTTACAGTCACAGTCCTTTCTACCGATGTTTTTATGTAGTTTTAACTAGCAGAGAATAACTCAGGTTCTCCTTACAAGCAGCGTAGTGCCTAACTATTCGCAAGTTCTGGACAGTAAATGAGGGGCGGGGGTATCAGCATCAGTGAGCTATCGAGGTGGTTACAGACTGACGAAATTGTGGAAAAGGTACAGCACATGGTCGGTGAAAAAACATAGTATTCGATTACTCTATGTTAGCTCTCGTGATATGCAGCTATCAGTGTCTCTAGAATATCGATCTTACTTACCAACTGAACTATAGCTAGGGCATCGACAACTGTATGATAACATATTTGGTACAGCCAAGTAACGTAATAGGTACTTCACAGGAATTTCTACTTGGACCAAAACGTGTTACAAATTTGCGCTAGGCAATAAGCAATTTTGGACTTTCCCATGACGATAAGACCTATCAGTGAACAATTACTCACCAATTTATTCAATTCAAAAACATCTTACTCCAGAGACCAGCGTGTAGGGTGGTACGCTTTCCCATCCCTCTTTCGCGAAACAATATTTCACGTATTCTTCTGACAACATCTCCGTATCAACAGTCTCCTCTTTTTCATTCACTGAGAACAGAGACGAAATGAGTGTTGTAGCAGCGATCACGAGGGACAGAGGAGCGCTCTCTTTTTAATTGACCCTGCAGGCTACAAAGCAATAGCGACGGCAGTCGTGCACGAGAATGTGCCGACACAGAGGAGGCAGGTAGATATGAGAAGCGGCCGTAATTTCGCTCCACTCAACTGGCTCCGGTTAATTGCCTCTGTGGCGAGCCCGCGTGCAATCAACCATCTTCTTAGAAATCCGCTGCCTGGCGCACTGCCTGTCTTTTATTGACTCCACAACTTGAGCGTATATAGGGTTGTCGGGCGAAGTATCTCTGATACGTAATCCCTGGGCGTTCCCGTGGTCCCTAAAGTACCTCTTCTGCGGGAAGGCACATTTTCCACCGACAAGTAACCAGAAATAAAACAAATGGAGAACGCGAGAAGCGAAAAAGTAGTGGCAGGTCGTGTGTGCTTCGGAAATTAAAATCCGGGTGCCTGTGGAGAATTTTATCGACTTTATATATGGCTTTTAGGAGTTTCATCATTTCACTCGGATGTTTTATTTTCGATTTGACAAATTATAAGTTAACATTTTATCCTGAATGAAATAGCCTTCCAAAATCTTAAATTTAGGGATGGGGGCTTAATTTATTTAGAAGTTCCCGGATTCTAGCAAGTTAAGATAATCTGGTCCTCTTCATCCATCCGGGGTCAAAGTTCGTTTGATTAACTAAGCTTATTTTTTTAAATAATTCTAAATATTGCACGAAGGAGAGATGCTGTAAAATATAGGTTTATTAAGCATACTATATTCCTCAGGGAAAACTACGCTACGTTGCAGCAATTGACACCAATCACCTCGTAAACACATAGCGAATACCAAAGCATTAATGTGAAAGATGCGCCTGTTATATAAACTGCCTCTCTAAGCTCTAGAAAGACAAAGCAACGCATGGCATTTTCGGCTGCGAGTCGCGAGGGTAGGTTCAGCGGCCTAAGCGTAAAGGGCTTTCTTCTGCCGCACACATTGACGCTATTCCAGCGGCATCAGAGAGTTGTGTCCTATGTGTATCTATATACATATATATATATATATATCAAGATAGTATCTGTTCTTTCGAACATGTCCGAAAGAACAGATACCATCAGTGACCATGCAGCTCGTTAGAATGAAATTACAATGAAATGAACACCCTTAGCTGCTTACAGGCGTTGACATACGTCAACCGGGACAGACGAAAATGTGTGCCCCGACCGGGATCTCCTGCATACATGGCAGACGCTCTACCCATCTGAGCCACCGAGGACACAGAGGATAGCGCGAATGCAGGGATTTATCTCTGGCACGCCTCCCGCGAAACTCACATTCTCGGCGTATTGTCCCGCACTACATTCGTAGTGCCCCCGCCCATTATACTTATTACTCGCGGCGCGTTGCTGATTCCCGTAAGAGTTCGGGTTCTGTTTGTGCATTCGCACAGAAGAACAAGATGGTCAAGTGGTCGGTGAGCCTTAACTACATACATATATATATCAAGATGGTATCTGTTCTTTCGGACATGTCCGAAAGAACAGATACCATCTTGATATACACTCCTGGAAATGGAAAAAAGAACACATTGACACCGGTGTGTCAGACCCACCATACTTGCTCCGGACACTGCGAGAGGGCTGTACAAGCAATGATCACACGCACGGCACAGCGGACACACCAGGAACCGCGGTGTTGGCCGTCGAATGGCGCTAGCTGCGCAGCATTTGTGCACCGCCGCCGTCAGTGTCAGCCAGTTTGCCGTGGCATACGGAGCTCCATCGCAGTCTTTAACACTGGTAGCATGCCGCGACAGCGTGGACGTGAACCGTATGTGCAGTTGACGGACTTTGAGCGAGGGCATATAGTGGGCATGCGGGAGGCAGGGTGGACGTACCGCCGAATTGCTCAACACGTGGGGCGTGAGGTCTCCACAGTACATCGATGTTGTCGCCAGTGGTCGGCGGAAGGTGCACGTGCCCGTCGACCTGGGACCGGACCGCAGCGACGCACGGATGCACGCCAAGACCGTAGGATCCTAGGCAGTGCCGTAGGGGACCGCACCGCCACTTCGCAGCAAATTAGGGACACTGTTGCTCCTGGGGTATCGGCGAGGACCATTCGCAACCGTCTCCATGAAGCTGGGCTACGGTCCCGCACACCGTTAGGCCGTCTTCCGCTCACGCCCCAACATCGTGCAGCCCGCCTCCAGTGGTGTCGCGACAGGCGTGAATGGAGGGACGAATGGAGACGTGTCGTCTTCAGCGATGAGAGTCGCTTCTGCCTTGGTGCCAATGATGGTCGTATGCGTGTTTGGCGCCGTGCAGGTGAGCGCCACAATCAGGACTGCATACGACCGAGGCACACAGGGCCAACACCCGGCATCATGGTGTGGGGAGCGATCTCCTACACTGGCCGTACACCACTGGTGATCGTCGAGGGGACACTGAATAGAGCACGGTACATCCAAACCGTCATCGAACCCATCGTTCTACCATTCCTAGACCGGCAAGGGAACTTGCTGTTCCAACAGGACAATGCACGTCCGCATGTATCCCGTGCCACCCAACGTGCTCTAGAAGGTGTAAGTCAACTACCCTGGCCAGCAAGATCTCCGGATCTGTCCCCCATTGAGCATGTTTGGGACTGGATGAAGCGTCGTCTCACGTGGTCTGCACGTCCAGCACGAACGCTGGTCCAACTGAGGCGCCAGGTGGAAATGGCATGGCAAGCCGTTCCACAGGACTACATCCAGCATCTCTACGATCGTCTCCATGGGAGAATAGCAGCCTGCATTGCTGCGAACGGTGGATATATACTGTACTAGTGCCGACATTGTGCATGCTCTGTTTCCTGTGTCTATGTGCCTGTGGTTCTGTCAGTGTGATCATGTGATGTATCTGACCCCAGGAATGTGTCAATAAAGTTTTCCCTTCCTGGGACAATGAATTCACGGTGTTCTTATTTCAATTTCCAGGAGTGTATGTACATAGTTAACTAACCTTAACTATGTATATAGTTAAGGCTCCCGAACTCTTACGGGAATCGGCAACGCGCCGCGAGTAATGAGTATAGTGGGCGGGGGCACAACGAATGTAGTGCGGGACAATACGTTGAGAATGTGAGTTTCGCGGGAGGCGTGCCAGAGATAAATCCATGCAGTCGCGCTATCCTTTGTGTCCTCGGTGGCTCACATGGATAGAGAGTCTGCCATGTAAGCAGGAGATCCCGGGTTCGAGTCCCGGTCGGGGCACACATTTTCATCTGTCCCCGTTGACGTATGTCAACGCCTGTAAGCAGCTAAGGGTGTTCATTTCATTGTAATTTCTATGTGTATCTGTTGAACGTAGGTGATATGTGTGTGTGTACTGTGGTGTCGCGTTTGTATGATGTGACGGTGAGAGAATGAAGAGGGCGAAAGCAACGCCTGTACAGTACATTACGTAGCCTACCGCCCTCATCCGTTGGGCAGAACGCTATATAAAGTGTCATAATCCTTCACTGTACGTGTCACTGCCGACAGATTTGCAATTCACTGGTTCGGATTACGGTGATGAGAAACTTCAAGGCACCTCCTGCTCCCTCCTTACTGTCCAGGTACTGGCGGTGAAAACTCCTTCCACAACAAATATTCTGACGGAATTCCTGAGTCTAGGGCCACCGAACGAAAGTGTCCTTGTGACGTCGGCTTCAGAGGAAATATTTTTCCCCTCAAAAACGTAACAAACTCATATCGTGCTGATGACATGGTACTTGGAGAAGGGTCAAAATGTGGACGTGATAAGTACTTGAACTCTATACTTCATTATAAATTTAAGGAGTGTGAAAAAAGCGTTAGTACCTGCCCTCAAATCTGAGGTGAGCATTAATGGGAGCACTGTCAGGTGAAAATAACAACAGTGTCGAAAGAAACAAATTTAAATTTAAATTTGTGGTTAGGTCTTATGGGACGGAACCACTGAGGTCATCGGTCCCTAAGCTTATGCACTACTTAATCTAATTTAAAGTAACTTACGCTAAGGACAGCACACACACCCATGCCCGAGGGAGGACTCGACCCTCCGATGTGGAAGCCGCACTGACCGTGACAAGACCCCCTGCACCACGCTGCTACCCCGCGCGGCAGTGTCGAATGGTCTTGAACTTTGTACTTTAAATATGGTTTCCCGGCTACTACATAAGTTGAAAATGTGGTCACTATTTTTTATAAACTTAAATTTGCCATATTTCGTGACAGTACCTTTTCCATTAGACGTTTGCAAGCAAATATAAGTCTTGGCTTCAGTTGTCTAAGTATGATTCCACAATGCATCGTTGTCGGCTGCAGAAAATGACGTGGTTCAGCGTGTTTCTCTCATTTTGGTGTTTCAAATACAGTTTCTTCAAATGTAATTTCTTCTTTTCAGATAATACAAAAATAATACTAACATAATTCATAATTGTTTATGACTTCGACCTTCACATTGTTCTTCCATCAACACACACCAAGAGTTAGCTTCCGACTCGGACTGACTATAGTCAAAGACTACTCCAACGTCAAAGATATTTTACACAATCAGTTTCTTTGCTATTCTTCGATACATTTTCTAATAGTAATCAATATGCTTTTACTCTCAAAAACAGAAGTAAATTAACATATAATAAGACAAATTATAATAAATTCTGACAAAAATATAAGAAAACATTTTCAATTCAGTATCGACAAATACGGTAAAAAAATAACATCTCCCAGATCCGTTACATACTCATACAAAAGACAAAAAGAAGGCCACAATACATTGTCCCAAATGAACAATACCTGTAAGACCATGATGTAAGTACTTCACAATATGGTAATTATAAGCAAGAAGAAGAATGAGGAGAAAGGGAAAAAGATGCGTCTTGACTCAGGGAATTCTTATGCAAACCATAGCGTGTACTAAAGCAGTGCGACTACCCTATGTTTCTGTAGCTACCCTATGGTTCCGCAATTGGTAACGGTCGATTTTAACATGGGTAATGTATCACGAAGCAAATACCGTCCACACTGGCGGAATGTTACGTGATACCACGTACTTATACGTTTGTGACTATTACAGCGCCATCTATCACAAAGGATTCGAAAAGGGCACAGGTTATCCCCGTTTTCAAGAAGGGACGTCGAACAGATGTGCAGAACTATAGACCTATATCTCTAACGTCGATCAGTTGTAGAATTATGTTCAAGTATAATGACTTTCCTGGAGACTATAAATCTACTCTGTAGGAATCAGCATGGGTTTCGAAAAAGACGGTCGTGTGAAACCCAGCTCGCGCTATTCGTCCACGAGACTCAGAGGGCCATAGACACGGGTTCACAGGTAGATGCCGTGTTTCTTGACTTCCGCAAGGTGTTCGATACCGTTCCCCACAGTCGTTTAATGAACAAAGTAAGAGCATATGGACTATCAGACTAATTGTGTGATTGGATTGAGGAGTTCCTAGATAACAGAACGCAGAATGCCATTCTCAATGGAGAGAAGTCTTCCGAAGTAAGAGTGATTTCAGGTGTGCCACAGGGGAGTGTCATGGGACCGTTGCTGTTCACAATATACATAAATGACCTGGTGGATGACATCGGAAGTTCACTGAGGCTTTTTGCAGATGATGCTGTGGTGTATCGAGAGGTTGTAACAATGGAAAATTGTGCTGAAATGCAGGAGGATCTGCAGCGAATTGACGCATGGTGCAGGGAATGGCAATTGAATATCAATGTAGACAAGTGTAATGTGCTGCGAATACATAGAAAGATAGATCCCTTATCATTTAGCTACAAAATAGCAGGTCAGCAACTGGAAGCAGTTAATTCCATAAATTATCTGGGAGTATGCATTAGGAGTGATTTAAAATGGAATGATCTTATAAAGTTGATCGTCGGTAAAGCAGATGACAGACTGAGAGTCATTGGAAGAATCCTAAGGAAATGCAATCCGAAAACAAAGGAAGTAGGTTACAGTACGCTTGTTCGCCCACTGCTTGAATACTGCTCAGCGGTGTGGGATCCGTACCAGATAGGGTTGATAGAAGAGATAGAGAAGATCCAACGGAGACCAGCGCGCTTCGTTACAGGATCATTTAGTAATCGCGAAAGCGTTACGGAGATGATAGATAAACTCCAGTGGAAGACTCTGCAGGAGAGACGCTCAGTAGCTCGGTACAGGCTTTTGTTAAAGTTTCGAAAACATACCTTCACCGAAGAGTCGAGCAGTATATTGCTCCCTCCTACGTATATCTCGCGAAGAGACCATGAGGATAAAATCAGAGAGATTAGAGCCCACACAGAAGCGTACCGACAATCCTTCTTCCCACGAACAATACGAGACTGGAGTAGAAGGGAGAACCGATAGAGGTACTCAGGGTACCCTCCGCCACGCACCGTCAGGTAGCTTGCGGAGTATGGATGTAGATGTAGAAAGTGAAAAAAGTTATCCAACTAAAACAGTCATTTTTCTTTACGTACTACACGAGTATGTAATAAAAAATGGGGGTTCATATAAAAAAAAACGCAGTTGATATCCGTTTGACCTATGGCAGCGCCATCTATCGGGCCAACCATAGCGCCATCTGGTTTCCCCCCTCAAGCTAGGCGAGTTTCGTTCTTTGTAGTTTTTTCGCTTGGTGCTTATTTCGTGAGATATTTGGTCCGGTCGCTATCAATGGACCACCCTGTATATAGGTCCAAGTACGCACTCGAAATTCCCAGCACGACCCTCATATTTCAGCGAAAAAAGAAGTGTTTTTCAAAAAATTTCGTCCGGCGGGTACATCCGGCAAAAAAGGACGTTAAACAGTGGCAATCAGGCAACACTGTAACCACATGTATGGTAACAACCTCTGTCAGCACTGATCTGTATAGCTGTACAGTTGGTGCAGTAGATAGAGTTTTAAGTTAGCATGTAGAAGGTCGATGGTTCAATGCTGGGTTGAGGCATATGATTTTTATTTGGTAAATGTAGTCCAGATGGTACGGTATCTGGCATCTTAATCGTCAACAGCGATTGCAGTGGGTCCTCTACAAAACATTTGCACTTACATATTACAATCGTAGAAATGGAAGACTGGTCAGGTCAGGTCAGGTCACGTCATGGGCGTGAATTCATTCGCATCACTTCATCTACTATATGTAAAACCTGTTTTCTTTGTACCCTCCTCCAACGGTCCCATAGATTAATACTAACTATTATTTTTGTCTCGTTCAGGTCCACTTCACTTCGTTAAGGCAGACGTATGGCATACACAAATTATGAATATGTGGATATGGTTTTGATCCTTAGTTAGACAGTCTCGGGGAAGATAAAAAAGGGCTCCAGTTTCAAAAGGTACAGAGCAAAGAAACGACGAGAATCGACCAAGCAACAGTGGGTATTGTAGTTGTAAATTGTCGAGGCTGTGTTGGAAAAGTACCAGAGCTTCAAATGCTGACAGAAAGCACTGGAGCTGAAATTTTTATAAAGGCGCAAACCGTGTTCAGAAAGAATAGATTAAATAAAGTAGGTGGTGGTGTGTTTGTGTCTGTTGGTAGTAGTTTATCTTGTAGTGAAGTTGAAATACATAGTCTGCGAATTACTATGGGTAGAGGTTACACTCAACAGCCGTACCTAAATATTAATTGGCTCCTTCTACCGACCCCCCGACTCAGATCGTATAATAGCTGAACGGTTCAAAGAAAACTTGACTCACATTACAAATAAGTACCCCATTCATACAGTTATAATTGGTGAAGACTTCAGTCCTCGATTTATTGGCGAAAATACATGTTCAAAGCCCGTGGTGGACAGAAAACATCTTCCGAAATTGTACTAAATGCTATCTCTGAGTAGTACTTTGAACAGTTTGTTCATGAGCCCACATGAATTGCAAATGCTTGCGAAAACACACTTGACTTCTTAGAAGCAAATAATCCTTATCTAACAGAGAGCGTCGTGGCGGATGCAGGGATTAGTGAACACAACGTCATTGTAGCGAGGCTCAAAACCATATCAACCAAATCCACTAAAAATAAACGCAAAATATATCTATTTAAAACAGCAAATAAAAATTCGCTTGATGCCTTCCAACAAGAGAGTCTCCATACCTTCGAAGCTAATTATGTAAGTGTAGAGCAGATATGGCTCTAATTCAAAGATACAGTATCGATAGCAATAGATAGATTCATACCGCATAAGTTAATAAGAGACGGTACTGATCCACCATGCTACACAAAACACGTCAGAACACTGTTGCAGAAGCAACGAAAAGAGCATGCCAAATTCAACAGAAGGATAACCCCCAAGACTGGCTAAATTTCACGGAAGCTCGAAATTTAGTGCGGACGTCACTGCGAGATGCTTTTAGTAGTTCCTACAATGGAAGAGTCAATACCGTCACTGCACGATAGCGACGTAAATGTTACCGATGATGGTGCCACTAAAGCGGAGTTACTAAATACAGTCTTCCGTAATTCCTTCACGAAAGAAGACGAAGTAAATATTCCAGAACTCGAAACCAGAGCAGTTGTTAGCATGAGTGACATAAAAGTACATATCTTAGGTGTTGCGAAACAAATCATTTAAGAAAGGCAAGTGTTCCGATCCAAATGTTATACCAATTAAGATCCTTTCAGAGTATGCAGAAATAATAGCGCCTTTCTTAGCAATAATATACAACCGGTCACTCGACGAAAGGTCTGTTCCTAAAGACTGGAAAGTAGAACAGGTCACACCAATATTCAAGAAAGGAAATAGGAGTAACCCATTGAATTACAGACCCATATCACTGACCTCAATTTGCAGTAGGATTTTGGCTCATATACTGTACTCGAACATTATGAATCACCTTGAATAAAATGACTTATTGATACATAGCCAACAAAGATTCAGAAAATATCGTTCTTGTTATTCCCATGAAGCAATGAGTACTTTCGACAAAGGGTCTGAGATCGATTCCATATTCCTAGATCTACAGAAGGCTTTTGATACCGTTCCTCACAAGCGACTATTAATCAAATTGCGTGCATATGGAGTATCGTCTCAGTTGTGTGACTGGATTCGTGATTTCCTCTCAGAGAGGCCACAGTTCGTAGTGATAGACAGTAAATCATCGATTAGAACAGAAGTGGTATCTAGCGTTCCGCAAGGTAGTATCATAAGCCCTCTGCTGTTCCTGATTTATGCAAATGATCTAGCTGGTAATCTGAGAAGCCCCCTTAGAATTTTTGCAGATGACGCTGTAATTTTCCGTATAGTAAAATCATCAGACGATTAATATCAATTACAAAATGAGCTAGAGCGAATTTCTGTATGGTGCGAAAAGTGGCAATTGGATCTAAACAAAGAAAAGTGCCCGGTCATCCATATGGGTACTAAAAGAAATCCAATAAATTTTGGGTATACGATAAATCGCACAAATCTAAGGGCTGTCAAATCGACTATATACCTAGGAATTAGGAATTCCTTTTTCCTAAGCCCCATTAGAGAGTGGAATGGTAGAGAAGTAGTATGAAAATGGTTCGATGAACCCTCTGCTAGGCACTTAAGTGTGAATTTCTGAGTAACCATGTAGATGTAGATGTAGATGTAGATCTGATAACCGGGGTGGTGTTGCCATTAATGAATATGTTGCTAGATATCCTCGTCGGCGCAATCAAGCTGAAAACGTGTTTCGTCGTCTGGAGCTGCATCTTGGAAGTCATGTTCCCTCCTTCCACTACTACGTGACAGAGGTCGTCCACGGACTCACCGTACTCCAGCTACTGAGAAAAGTTATTCTGGAGGTCGTACACCAAGAACCTCAGCAAAGTACACCTAGCGTAGCAAGGCAGCATGGGCCTATCATTATGCTTTCAAGCAACATTTCCATCCTGCAGATCGCCATCAGCGGATGTAATTCTGTGAATGGTTCCAACAACAACAGGATGCCAACGATAGTTTCGTGAACACCGTAATATGGTCGGATGCAGCAGCATTCACTCGTGAGGGTCTCTTCAATATGCACAACGCCCACCATTGCTGTGTGGTTAATCCACACGTCACCCGCGACCGTGGATATCAAGTTCACTTTGGTATCAACGTCTGGGCAGGAATATTGTGTGACAGGTGTTTGGGCCCCTACATGTTGCCTGACCAATTGACTGCACGAAGGTATCATGAATTCCTCTCAAACTATCTGCCTGATGCGCTGGAAGATGTTCCACTACGTGTTCGACAGAGGAAATAGTTCGAACATGATGGTGCACCTTCTCACACTGGAATTAATGTGCGACAGTATTTAGACAGAATATTTCCAGGGAAATGGCTCGGACGTGGAGGTCCAGTTGTATGGTCACCGCGTTCACCTGACCTAAACCCCAGGATTTCTTCCTGTGGGCACACTTGAAGGAGCACGTGTGCTCTACTCCGTCGAACAATGTGGAAGAATTGGTAGCGCATGTTCATGCTGCGCTTGTTACTGTGGACACAACTTTGCTGCGAAGGGTCCAGAGCTGTTTGATCCGGCGGGTTGCGCAATGTTTGGACGCGCAGTGAGGTCGCTTTGAGCGTCTGTTGATCTGAGAACAACGTATTCTGTCGTGAGGGTCAAGCGGTCATTATTATGGACATTATCATTGTCACTAGTTCCTAATGTGCTACATCTGAGCGCTCATATTCCATGTAGTATAAATGACAAGTAGATGTAGTGCTATTGTACTATGGTAACGTCTTTAGCATGTCGATCTTGATGTTGTTTTTGTAATCATTCTGTGCCGTGAGAGTAACTTTTCCAAATGTTTATTTTTTATTTGTCTAACCATGTACTTGTTATGTTCAGCGTTACAAAGTGTTGTAAATTTAAGATACATGTGACCTAAGAAACGGTGTATATTGTAGTATTAAATATCAGAATGAAATCAGGAAATAAAAATAATGTACCCCTCCTCAGGATAAAGCGCTCGACCTCCTGCCTGCTATCCCAGAACTCAGTCCACTGCACCAACTGTACAGCACGGTCAACACCTTGCTGTCACAGGTTGTTACCGTACATGTGGTTACAGTGTTGCCAGATTGCCACTCCTTAACGTCCTTTTTCTCCCGGATGCACTCACTAGACGAAATTTTGTGAGAGACTTTTATCGCTGGCATGTGATTAGTCGCACAGCGAAATCCGAGTGCGCGAATTTCGCCACACACACACACACACACACACACACACACACACACACATATATATATATATATATATATATATATATATATATATATACACACACACATATATATATATATATATATATATATATATATATATATATATATGTGTGTGTGTGTGTGTGTGTGAGTGTAGTTGAATGCTCTGTGTAGATCATTCATTTTGGCAATTAATGGTGAGGAGGTGTTTCAGGCAATTATCTGCTGCTATGTGATCATAGGCGCAGCATTGAAAATAAGGATTTTAGTAAGTGTAGTGCTAGGACTATGATGAAAATGATATGAAATGAAACACGAATACAGTCTGAGATTATATATGCATATAAGTTATTTAAAAATTGTAGATCGGATGCAGTATTTCAAAAAATCATCAGACTCTATCTTTATCCACTTCGCATCTGTGCAATATATCCCAGATAAAGCTTTTTGATATGCAATGAATTCCACACCTAGCTCCTTCAAGCCGATGGATACCTCACAATACTCTGGTTTCTCACACAGACGTTTAACCTGTTTCTCTTTTGATTCTGTATTCATGAGCAAACAAAGATACTGCTCTAACTCACCAACGTGTACACTATGGACACGTAGAAAGTTTACACCACCATTGCAAGAGGAGTCTATGCTTGGCAGCTAACGACTGAATCCCTCCAATAAAGGTGTAGTGCAGTATCCATATTGTATAAGTTCACCACTGAGGCGTGCCATAGATAAACACGCTTGTCACCGGATTTCACACATAGTGTAGAGTCATCATATACTGACGTAATATATAGTGTCACACCAGTAAGCCAAATTTCCACAGGGAGGGGAGGTGTACGAGTTGGATAATACTATGTGGCCATCTGCTGATTGACGTAGAGCTGTTGTTGTTGTGGTCTTCAGTCCAGAGACTGGTTTGATGCAGCTCTCCATGCTACTCCATCCTCTGCAAGCTTCTTCACCTCCCAGTACCTACTGCAACCTACATCCTTCTGAATCTGCTTAGTGTATTCATCTCTTGGTCTCCCCTACGATTTTTTTTTACCTTCCACGCTGCTCTCCAATACTAAATTGGTGATCCCTTGATGCCTCAGAACATGTCCTACCAACCGATCCCTTCTTCTGGTCAAGTTGTGCCACAAACTTCTCTTCTCCCCAATCCTATTCAATACTTCCTCATTAGTTATGTGATCTACCCATCTAATCTTCAGCATTCTTCTGTAGCACCACATTTCGAAAGCTTCTATTCTCTTCTTGTCCAAACTATTTACCGTCCATGTTTCACTTCCATACATGGCTACACTCCATTCAAATACTTTCAGAAATGACTTCCTGACACTTAAATCTATACTCGATGTAACAAATTTCCCTTCTTCAGAAGCGCTTTCCTTGCCATTGCCAGTCTACATTTTATATCCTCTCTACTTCGACCATCATCAGTTATTTTGCTCCCCAAATAGCAAAACTCCTCTACTACTTTAAGCATCTCATTTCCTAATCTAATTCCCTCAGCATCACCCGACTTAATTAAACTACATTCCATTATCCTCGTTATGTTTTTGTTGATGTTCATCTTATATCCTCCCTTCAAGACACCATCCATTCTGTTCAACTGCTCTTCCGAGTCCTTTGCTGTCTCTGACAGAATTACAATGTCATCGGCGAACCTCAAAATTTTTATTTCTTCTCCATGGATTTTAATACCTACTCCGAATTTTTCTTTTGTTTCCTTTACTGCTTGCTCAATATACAGATTGAATAACATCGGGGAGAAGCTACAACTCTGTCTTACTCCCTTCCCAACCACTGCTTCCCTTTCATGTCCCTAGACTCTTATAACTGCCATCTGGTTTCTGTACAAATTGTAAATAGCCTTTGGCTCCCTGTATTTTACCCCTGCCACCTTTAGAATTTGAAAGAGAGTATTCCAGTCAACATTGTCAAAAGCTTTCTCTAAGTCAACAAATGCTAGAAACGTAGGTTTGCCTTTCCTTAATCTTTCTTCTAAGATAAGTCGTAAGGTCAGTATTGCCTCACATGTTCCAGTATTTCTACGGAATCCAAACTGATCTTCCCCGAGGTCGGCTTCTACTAGTTTTTCCATTCGTCTGTAAAGGATTCGTGTTAGTATTTTGCAGCTGTGGCTAATTAAACTGATTGTTCGGTAATTTTCACATCTGTCAACACCTGCTTTCTTTGGGATTGGAATTATTATATTCTTCTTGAAGTCTGAGGGTACTTCGGCTGTTTCATACACCTTGCTCACCAGATGGTAGAGTTTTGTCATGACTGGCTCTTCCAAGGCCGTCAGTGGTTCCAATGGAATGTTGTCTACTCCGGGGGCCTTGTTTCGACTCAGGTCTTTCAGTGCTCTGTCAAACTCTTCACGCAGTATCGTATCTCCCATTTCATCTTCATCTACATCCTCTTCCATTTCCATAATATTGTCCTCAAGTGCATCGCCCTTGTATAGACCCTCTATATACTCCTTCCACCTTTCTGCTTTCCCTTCTTTGCTTAGAACTGGGTTTCCTTCTGAGCTCTTGATGTTCATACATGTGGTTCTCTTATCTCCAAATGTCTCTTTAATTTTCTTGTAGGCAGTATCTATCTTACCCCTAGTGAGATAAGCCTCTATATCCTTACATTTGTCCTCTAGCCTTGCCTGCTTAGCCATTTTGCACTTCCTGTCGAACTCATTTTTGAGACGTTTGTATTTCTTTTTGCCTGCTTCATTTACTGCATTTTTATATTTCCTCCTTTCATCAATTAAATTCAGTATTTCTTCTGTTACCCAAGGATTTCTACTAGCCCTCGTCTTTTTACCTACTTGATCCTCTGCTGCCTTCACTACTTCATCCCTCAAAGCTACCCATTCTTCTTCTACTGTATTTCTTTCCCCCATTCCTGTCAATTGTTTCCTTATGCTCTCCCTGAAACTCTGTACAACCTCTGGTTCTTTCAGTTTATCCAGGTCCCATCTCCTTAAATTCCCACCATTTTGCAGTTTCTTCAGTTTTAATCTACAGGTCATAACCAATAGATTGTGGTCAGAGTCCACATCTCCCCCTGGAAATGTCCTACAATTTAAAACCTGGTTGCTAAATCTCTGTCTTACCATTATATAATCTATCTGATACCTTTTAGCTATGCACGACGTATTTCGTCCTAGTGTAACTCAGGAATAGACACTTTAACACGCTTCGATGCATTTTCAGTTTCTATCCTCACATGCAAGCCCCAGGCATTATGTGCTTCTATACTGACATTTACAAATTTCGTTCCACAAGGACTTACATTGTATGTAGATCTGAAAAGTGTCGGCATGCTTGATACCTTCTCATCCACAGAATCTGCACTCCGTCTCTGTGCTAGCACAGGAATGTTCTGCTGTGATGGGTCATATGTCGGTGACTAGCACTGTCCTCCATGTTGCTTTTGCTTAGGACCAGCAGCAGCATTTGAGGCATTGGGAGCAGACCACCCATCCTTATCCCACAAATCGATGAGCGTGACAGACAGTAACAACTCCATGTCCAGCACCAGCAGGTGGACTAGGTGTGGAAGTTTCTTATCCACAGCATCTCCCCTCTGTCCCTGTATTACCACAGAGATTTTCTGATGCGATGGGTCATATGTCAGTTACCAGTGCCGACCTCCGTCTTGCTGTTGTTTAGAACCACCAGCACCATCCAAAGCATTAGGAAAAGGCTGGGTGGCCTGATCACGCTAATCGATGGCTGGGATAGACAATAACAGCTCACTGTCTTGCCCCAGCAAGTGCTCTATGTGTGCTCCAGGATCCCACATTGTCACTACAAGTTCGAACATGCTGGAGGTCGTTGCTGCCACATGTCCAGAGGTCAGTGCAGGTCTCGACAAGATGGCGGCTGAGGTTGCTATGGGTCTGGACACGGAAGAGGTTGACATGCTGGTGCTCGCAACTCCTGGCTTCGAGATGTCAAAGGCTACTATTGAACAAAGGGGAGGAAGCATTACATACATACTAAGACACGAAAACAGCCTGTAATAATAATACGAACTAAAGTTGTGATATGGAATACTTACTTTCCTGTTTCTTGCTGTTCTGCAGGGCTGTGCTGGATCTCGACTGCTGCTGCTGACGTTTCATCGTTCTTCTTCTGCTGATGTTGCTGCTGAAACTGGCTGAATTAGTGAAAATGTGGTCATGCAGCTGCTGAGACTGCTGTATCTCCCCCCTGGTGACATCACAAGATACTGTCATCCTGTTAGCTGAAGCCTATCACGTGGGACCGGATTCAGTGTTCCTAGTCGTTCCTGCCCTTTTTTCTAGACCACCATCTTCGATTACATCATGAAAGGGGAGAGGGGAAGAGCTGACAGTACCATCTGGTGGAGATGGTGTGAACTAAACCAGCTGATAACCAAACCTCAAGGTGAACACCTATGGCTCATTGTGGAAAAGGACGAAGCTGATGTGGAGTTTTAGACAGTTTCAAAAAAGGGAGGCAGTTCCCACACAAGCATGTATCAGCGTGACTTTCGAAATGCATCTTCATGCCATGTCGCTGCATTGCCATTATTTGTCGAAAAGTATTCACCATTCGCTCGACCATTAATTTTTCTTTCCACTCATTGTGTAGGAGGCTATGTACACAGTTCTGAGCAGTGTGGTTAGATGTAGTACACTTATTACATTCATCCATGCTCATCACCAAAATTTCCTTAATTGTAAAAATGGATGCTTGCTCCAGAGTAGGTGAACGTTTTGCCTTTTGTGCTTTAGAAGACTAACTGGACTTTTATCAAAGGATCTACAGTTACAGCAGATGCAATTATCAGCATGAGTGGCAACTTGTAACTTCGCCCCTTCCTGCTGTGTCTCCATTATTTCATGAAGTGTTTACATCTTCTCCACGACTTCAAAAAATATCACTGCTTTACAAACATCGATCAGCAGCATGATCACAGCTAATATGCCCATTAAACTCCTCCTTCTGCAGCCCATATGTCTCATCCACTGAATTCTAGCACGCAGTAAACAATTACTTCCATCCTCCCAGTCCAGCAGATAGATACAGTCTGAGACAATTTCCTGCCATTATTTATCCAGACCGCTATCCTGCATTATGTCACAGAAGGCGAGGGGGGAGGGCCAGCAACGCACTCTGGTGTTGATGTTGTGAACTACGTCAGTTGGTCTCTGGGCCTGAAGGTGAATAAACTGGATGGAGCTACTGTATCTCACAACTCAAATTGTTAAAATAAACAATATATCACAATGCATACAAAATAAAGACTTAAACATGTCCTTTCCAGCAGCACAGTACAGACTGAGTCCTTTTCCCACCAATTTTACAAATGAGAGAGGTGAGTGGTGGCAGCGGAAGGAGAGGGGTGAGAGGGGTAGGGGGTTGAACGAGCAGTGGAGTTATTTTAGTGGAGGTAACCCAACTGACCTGTTTTCCCACCAAAATCTGAACTTGCTGCCATGACATCACTGGGACGTTGCCCCATCTGTGGCCACCATCTTGAATCAATTCGGCAACAGTACCGGGTGGGGTGATACAAACTTCGTCCAACAACTCTTACAACCTCCCTCTCCTACATTTTTGGCTCCTTTAACAAAATTTGTTCACGCGTAGCATTTTATAATACTGTGTCCTTTTCCCTGTCTGCTGATCCCACCATGTGGCTTCAATTTCAACGCCTGTAGACGTTTCTCAAGAATATGTAAAAACTGGTAGACGGACTTTGTCGGACTGTGAACAAGATATGGTATAAAAAATTCCGGAAACCTTTTTTTGAGGATAGTGGTCTCTGTTAATACCCGCTGTGGTCGTTTTATATGCATCTACTTACCAAGTTCACGCATACAAAAATCCTGCTTCGTGCCACATCCGTATCCGAGACTTGGTCCACTTAGGAACGCATTCTGAAGTCGTGTTTGTTTCGCTTCACTCCACCAGATCTTCAGCAAACAACTACGAAACACTTCATAGGTGGTAAATTTGCCATCATTGTGCATTTCCCTCGAGATGTCTTCCATAAAACTTAATTTTACCCTCTTCCGGCATTCCTCGCACAAAACCATCTCTACATGCAGCAATTTTATTAACAGAATGGTATTTTGCGTTCTTCGGAAAACATTTTCTCGTTCCTGAGATACCCCATGGAACACCTGTAACAATAGTATCCTTATTCGCTGCAATTTCATTTAATTCTGCCCATATATCTTTTATCTGCCGCTTACGCTGTACAGAGACTTCATTTAATCTTGAAGTTAAATGGTCTCTACTTTTAAGCACCTTCTTTAGACATTCTGCTACTCTAACGGACAAATTGTTAACCGGTTTTTTAGTCACATACTCAAGCGTATTTTGCTTTAGCATACAGTTCTTGACATTTCTACCCAGTTCGTCCTGTATCCTTTCCTTTTGCACGAAGGCTTTTTCTGCTGTATTGACTCTGGTGCTAACCAGGCAAACCTCCTCAGAAATTTTGCCCATGTCCGCCCTTATAACGTCTAATTTTGTATCGGTAACCCTTCCAGTAGCTGAATTAATATTTTTAAACCTCAGCTTCTACACTTTCAGTATCTGAATTCAGATCAGAATTTCCCTGTTCCATTTAAGTACTCAGTGCCCCTAAAATAGACTGCAGTACCCGCATATCAGAGCTCAAATGTGACAGAACTTTCTTTAACCATGCCATTGAATCAATCACAATTACAGCTCGTTCACCTGATTTCGGAATATTAACTCCATTAATGACGTCCCCAACAAAACTACCAACTTCAGATTTTGGACTAACTTGCCCACTAACATTATCTGAACCAAACTGAATTGTTGGTTGTTTAATCATTGGAAGGTCCATCGCCGATGATGACCTTGCAGGTTTGCGAGGTGCCGGGGCAGAGATGCATGTGTAACACTTCGATTCAACTTCATTTGCATGAGAACTGCTCATACACTCAACCCGCCCCCTTAAACTACCACCTTCACTCATGCACAATGGAAAAAGAATTGAAATGACACTGTAGATGTGTGGTAAAAAGGTTGCCCACTTGCAGTAATAGTCCCTATGCTCAATAGTTATAAAAATGTGCAGGAAATGTAATTCATCATTTGACTACTAAGTGATAAGGAAATTAAGCATCTACATCTACATCTATATGGATACTCTGCAAATCACATTGAAGTGCATGACAGAGGATTCATCGAACCATCTTCGCAATTCTCTATTATTCCAACCTCGTTTAGCGCGCAGAAAGAATGAACACCTGTATCTTCCCGCACGATCTCTGATTTCCCTTATTTTATCGTGGTGATCGTTCATCCCTATGTACGTCGGTGTCAACAAAATATTTTCGCATTCGGAGGAGAAAGTTGGCGATTGTAATTTCGTGAGA
This sequence comes from Schistocerca americana, assembly GCF_021461395.2. Lineage (NCBI taxonomy): Eukaryota > Metazoa > Arthropoda > Insecta > Orthoptera > Acrididae > Schistocerca > Schistocerca americana. Next base: position 974,807,683 of record NC_060130.1, on the reverse strand, counting down.
AGATTCCGTCGCAACGAAAAACGCCCCTCTTTTAACGATATCCAGCCCAAATCCTGTATCATTTCTGTGACACTCTCTTCCATATTTCGCGATTATACAAAACGTGCTGCCTTTCTCTGAACTTTTTCGATGTACTCCGTCAGTTCCATCTGTCAAAGATCACACACCGCGCAGCAGTATTCTAAAGGAGGACGGACATGTTTAGTGTAGGCAGTCACCATAGTAGGTCTGTTACATTTTCTTAGTGTCCTGCCAATGACACGCAGTCGTTGGTTAGCCTTCCCCACAACATTTTCTATGAGTTCCTTCCAATTTAAGTTGTTCGTAATTTTCATACCCAGGTATTTAGTTGAATTTACCGCTTTTATGTTAGACTGATTGATAGTGTAACCGAAGTTTAACGAGTTCCTTTTAGCACTCATGTGGATGACCTCATACTTTTCGTTATTTAGGGTCACAAAGCATCACAAATAAATTTATTTTATCGAATAAACATGTAAATATACGATTTACAGAACAATGCTTTAACATAATAAGGGCTTAAAATAATGTTGCTGAGAATATGTAGTTGGTAGGTTTTGAAAGGGTCACCTACTCTGAAATACTGAATGTGGTAATCTATTATGAATGGGTCAATAAAAAGCGTTAATGATAAATCCCAAACATGCGACAATGCAGATCGAAAATGGCAACTCTGTGTAAAAGTCACATGCAAAATCGTGCGTACCGTAGCGCCAAAACTATAGCATATGCTGCAGAGGGCGTCAGAGAATAATTACAGATCTCTATTATGCTGGTGCTACAAATACTTTACCACCTAGACCTCAGGCGGTGTGTAGGCAGCAAACAGTAGTCGGATGGTGTAGCCGCCGACCTCTGTACTGTAGGCCTTATATCACACAAATAGTTTTATTACTAGTACATAATTTTGTTTGAAATTTTTCAAAAGGATAAAATGAAAGTAATAACACATATATATGTAAGTACAAATACATATACACAATTTTGTTTAAACTTGTTGCTAGCTTAGATAGTGATAATAAATAAAAGATACATAATAGGTTGTAAAATTGAAATTAAAAGTGTATTTAATGGAAGTAGCAAGAGATGGCAATTGGCTTAGATATGATGTAACAGTTCTTCCCTTTATACCTTCTGCGCCTATGGTTACATCTGTTACATATGTAGTCTTCACAGTGATTTACTAACTTTAATGTATTGATTAGTTTGGTTATAATGTGTTTCCAAAATTAAGGTAACAGTGGAGATTGCGAGTTGATTTAAAATGTCATAGTCCGCTGCATCAGGTGCTAGGGACCGGAAAAACTTCGAGACAGTCACACCTGACACAGCGAAAGAAGAAGAAATGTCAGATCTTCAGGTAGTATTACATGCTATAAATTATATAAAAAACAGCTACATAGAAAGTAACATTTTCCGATTGATTCAACTGAGTGTTGTAGAACCTTCGCGTACTTTTGCTATTTTTGTACGGTTACCAAGTCTTGACTTCCTGTGTGTGATACAGCATCCGATTCTGTATCTGCGCTTGTGTCTGTGTCCTTTACTATGTACTTCTGATCTGTCCGATGAAGAGCCATTGCCTGTGAGAAAGTACACCACGCCGCTTGTTGGATTTATGTATTTCAAGTTCATCCGTTCTCGTATACTGGGGGCTCTCGTGTACTGGGGAAGAAAGGGTACAGTCGTCTTCATTTATCAGTTGTGTCATATTCCGTCTACCATGTATCAATTCTCCATTTGTTTACGTTCAGTTTCTCGGTTATGTCTTGTCAAAGTTATTTCTCTTATTTTGTGCATCATCCCCTCTTCAGCCAGTAGACAGTTGCTCTGTGGCGAATTATAATATCTATAGGGAAAACTTCCAGTACCACGCAGACTGCCTCAGTCAAGATCGTGTCGAGTGCCCCTAAGATTCTGAGTAGGACACTCCTCTGACCACCCCACACAACGGTTTTATGCCTAGCTAAGCATAATCGATGTTCCGAAGCATTAGCTTCATCACAAGTTACTGACTCAAAGAGTTCTGTGTAATATGTCCTCACTGTCTGAAGCATTGTCTGAAGGGGTAGCATGTATCTTATAGCGTTCAGTCCTGCAAGTTTATGCATAAGTTTCGTCGCTTTGTTAATTGTCAGTTTGCCATGTTCGTGAAAGTGTAAATGCTCGTCAATATAAATGCCAAGATACCTTGTCATAGCTTTCCTTCTTAAGATACGTTGTTTAACTTCATAATTGGATTTCTTTTCAGTGTGCCTTTTAGAAGTAGATAAACAGTTTTGTTTGTCGAATTTGTGAGTTTGCTGATCGTGCATTATTCACCGATGAACCCGAGGAGCCGCGTGGCTTTACTCTCTAATTGGGACCGGGAGTTTGCAGATACCAATACCATAAGGTCATCAACGTATGCAACCGCCCCGTTTGCCATGTGGTTGTCTTCTAGTGTATTCAGTAGTGGTTCTTTGGCTATGTCCCAGAAGATCGGGTCACATATGGATCCTTGCGGACAACCCTTTTTCCATTACACTATCCTGTTTTTACAGTAATCTCTAAGGCTGTTGTACAGAGCAGCGCTGGCCACCAAAGGTTGTCGAAAGCACCACCTATGTCAGTTAGGACTGCTACTGTGTAATTGTCGTGTATGGTCTGTGTCATTTCTATATATTTAGTGCGTCGTAGACGGATTTATGTGGTTGAAAAACAAAATGATTTCGGCTAAGGCCGAAGAGCTGCTTGTGCGAGTGAAGTCTGTCACACAACAGTCTCTCCCGTACCTTCCCCAGAACGTTAATGAGGCGTATTGGTTTGTATGTCTTAGGGTCAGTCGGGCCTTTGTCCTCCGCTTTCTTGACTATAATTGGATTTGCTGTCTTCCATATGTTCGGCATTCGTTCTTCTAGTAGAGCATCATTCAGCAAGTTCAAATGGTTCAAATGGCTCTGAGCACTATGGGATTCAACAGCTGAGGTCAATAGTCCCCTAGAATTTAGAACTACTTAAACCTAACTAACCTAAGGACATCACATACATCCATGCCCGAGGCAGGATTCGAACCTGCGACCGTAGCGGTCTCGCGGTTCCAGACAGCAGCGCCAGAACCGCGCGGCCACTTCGGCCGGCGTTCAGCAAGTATGTCAGGTACGGTAAGATAAGTGGAACAGCTTGTTTGATGGTTTCGGGGAGGATGTCATTAGGGCTCGGAGCCTTTTTGTTTTTTACTTTGTATATTGCCAATGGAGCTTCCTTACGTGCAAAGGGGATGTTAATACCCTCGTTTTCGTATTTGTCATAAAGTAATCTGCGAAGGGCGGTGTGAAGTTGGTTTTCCTGAGTGTTGTTATCGTCAGGAAGTAGTTGGTTGAGGAGACGCTGCGCTGTGGTAGTACCATCTGATTTCTTTATAGAGGAAACTCTTCAATCACGTTTCTTAGTGGTTTTGCCAGTTTTCTTTGCGTAGCAAAAAAATGGTTCAAATGGCTCTGAGCACTACGGGACTTAACTTCTGAGGTCATCAGTCCCCTAGAACTTAGAACTAATTAAACCTAACTAACCTAAGGACATCACACACATCCACGCCCAAAGCCGGATTCTAACCTGTGACGTAGCGGTCGCGCGGTTCCAGACTGTAGCGCCTAGAACCACTCGGCCACTTCGGCCGGCTCTTTGCGTAGCAACAACATTGGGTGTTGTAATGTGTCTGTGTCTGTGTTTGTTTTAGTGTATATAATTATTGTGTTATGATCACTGAGTATTCTTTTATCGATCACATGCCATTTCGCTACCTGTATTAATGATGCACTGTTTGCCGAAGAAATGAATACGCTGCTGCCTACTCCACTATTTCCCTGGTTGGTTGGCGGCTTGCCTGGTTTGTTTAAAACGAAAAGAATACGTCGACTATTGTTTGTTCTCTGACCTTCGCTCTGTCAGAGTGCCAGACATTTGACCCAGCATTTTTGTCTGCCAGTTGCAAATCGAGCAGTTTCTTTTATTACTTCAGCAAAAACCTCTATATCATATGAGTCCAGGGCGTAGATGAACGATACGATCTATGTTCCCCTGCCTGAAGTTATTTCGACTGTGACCGTATGTTGTGTGCATAATTGGGTTATGTGTGTTACTGTAATGTTATTGTTTACTACAATGACTGCGGCGCAGGCTTTGCTTCTGCCTTTGATTTACATATACTACCTCGGAAGGCCTGTAATTCTTCCATCTCTTGTGTACTGTTCTTGTAGGCACAATGTGTCTGCGCATATCTCGTTCACGAGCCTACCATGCTCTGCGGCAACCGTCGTGCTACCCATGCAGTTTAGCTGCAAGACTATCGGTATGGAAATTTACTAAATACAACGGACTTCGGTCCGCTCTGGGTGTAATGGAGGTACACGCGTCCATGCGCCCTTACCGGGTCCTTGTACACATTGTCAAGGTTAAGGTCTTCATTTCTTCGTTCACATTATTTACGTAAAAGATTATAGAGTTCGAGTTTACCTGTTGGCAGGTATTCAGTTCGTAGAATCATTCTGTCTGTTTGTTCAGTCGTGGGCTAGCATACAGTGTCACCCAATGGATAACTCAGTCTTGATGTCAGTCTTAGTGCAGTTTGAAAAACTCTTTTCTTTTCCAGTTGAATTATGCGCAAGTTCTCTTCAATGACGTTGTAGTCTAGTTGGTTTCTTACTTCATGGTTTTGTAATTCTTTTTGATGTACTGGGTCGTGGTGTTTATCTCTTGATGCAGTTTCCGGTTTTGGGTGATATGATGTCTCATCAGCTGCAGATTGCTGTGACTTTACAGTGTGAGCTTTTTTGTATTTATGTTGTTTTTAGTATCCATAGGTTGTGTGGTCACTGTTTGTTGTTTGAAGTTTTCTGTTCGCGTTTCTTTCTCATTGATAACTGTTTCATGCGGCTGAGTTGTCTTTTCGTGCTTATTGCCACCGTAGGCTAAAGGTACAGTTTGCACGTATGGTTTACATTTTAATGTGTCACATTCATATTTCTCTGGAATTGTTGTTCCATTATACGGTAACCTATCATCTGCCGAGGGAAGATTTAATCTGAGTTTATGTTTTTTCGGTGCGTCCGGATGTGCTACCGTGACTAGGACGTCTGTTGTCATCGTTATGTACCTCTGTTAAGTGTGGTGTGTTGTGTTTAACGACTGTGTCATGGTTCTGCTCTTGGTGGTCATGAACGTATCTTGGACGTTGATATACTCTTTCTACATCATTCGCTAATATCTCCTTAATTTTGTTTCGTAAAAGACGCATTTTGGGAGGTGATAACCGATAAGGAGCTTGGCGTACCGGGATATCGTCAACCAGCCAAATTTTATAGTTGATTCTGTCAGTAACCCCCAAACGATTAGTAAGATCCTGGGGATAGTGCTCCAACAATTGGAGCAAACTACCCGCTGCGAAGCAGACTAGTGATCGACATCGAATTCGGAGATAATATTATTAACAGGGTTCAACCCGAGGGATTCCTTACAAGAACAATACGCGATTTTCTCGTGGGGACAAAACCGAAAACTGAAGGTATTACCACCAAGATCAAGCACCAAGCCCACCGTTTGGACAAAATCACATCCTACAAGCAGGTTATCTGACTAATTTTTAGCAACGAAAAGCAGGATAGGCCACGAAAAACCGCCGACAGCAATACTCCCTCTTAACTCCCCCACCAGAGGCAACTTATCCCCATTGACAGTACGACATCCCTGCACGGCGGGAGACAAGGATGGAAACTTGCATATGCCGCGAAACTCTAAATACCAACTGTAATCAAGTAAGGAAACAGCACTCCCGGTATTGAACAATTCACAGGCCGGTTCATGATTAAGAAAAGCACAGAGACGTGGGAGCCAAGACTTCGCGATTAGTTTGACATGGGAACACCCCCTAGGAATGCGCCCTGTAAATCCACACCCCTCTCTCTCTCTCTCCTGCGTCATTTGTTGGAATGATGGAGTCGCTCTGCATGACAATCGTGAATTAAGTGCTCGAGTCATCCACACCTGTAACATTTACGTTGAGGTGGTGATAAGGAATGACACGTCTCAGGATATTCCGCGATCCTTGTGTTATCGGAACTTGCAGCTGTTTCCTGCCGATATTGATCAGAAAAACTAAATGCCTGAATAGAGTTGATGAGATCAGTTAAATCTGTAGAAGATGCCGGTTCTTGGACAAACTGAGTGCGTGACCGGCCCTCAGGTTTCATTCCTTGGACGATTACCAAAACAGTCAGTCGCTCCCCCACCACCATATTCAGGGCATGCACAGCCATCTGCACCCGCTCCACGTACTGAGCAAATGTTTCAGTCAGGCCTTGGACCCTCCAGTAATACTGAGTTTTCAGATGCTGACGAACGCTCGGATACTACTTGCGTCTAATAATACACTCTCTGAATTGGCGCAAGGTGGCTTGACCACGCAAGACTTCCAAGAGGACCTCAGTAAGCACCCCCTTACAAAACGGGTATAGCAAACGTAAAAAACTAATTGGGAGACTTGCAGAGCGTCAGCAAGAATTTCAAGACTTGCACTCAACCCCAAGACCTTCTGCACTTGGTCCAAATTATCAATAGTTAGTTGGAGAATCTCGTGGAACAAATGCATAATGGGATTTGGTAACTTACCAAATATACTTGGACTTTGGATCTTAGGCCCTTGACCACGCAAACTCCGCTCATTATTCCCGGTAGAGCTCTGACTTTCCTCATCATCATCAGGAATTCGTTCCAATCCTAATATACCCGCCTTGCACTGCAATTCATCGATCTTACAATCAAGTTGCTCGAGTAAGTCCTGTTGTTCCTTGTTCAAGGAGAACGCCTCCAGATCTCGAATACGTGAGGACCTGTGGCATAGCTGGGAATGCACCCGCTCCCTCTGTTTTGGAGTCACATTGGTCCCCTGGAGCAACATAACATTTTGGAGCAAGTCAACTCCCCCACAAATCAAACTTATGGCGTCACTAACTTGCCCTATGACCTCCCCAGAAATTATAACTGTCTGTATTGCTGCCGAATCCCGAGTTCATAAATCAATTGATCCTTTTTTAACAGACCGAGCCCCGGGCAATCACGTTCCCCCCATGAAGACGAAAGTCACCGAAACATAACAATCATGAAATATCAGACTGCAATACTTGACAAATAGAGGGATCAACAGCAAATGCAAAAGAGTTAAGCAGTTAGTTTAAACTCCCCCCCCCCCCCTTCCCCTGATCAAAGAGAAACAACCACGCTCAAATCCACCATATGATATACCCTTCCTACGAGGTCAAACAATCAACTATTCTCCCAACCAGTTTCAATAAAAAGTGTCAAACAATCAGTTATCTTTAAAGGTAATGATAAGGGAAAGGATCAATTCGCCCCAACGCTTCACTTAAGATTTTGCATTTATTGTCACACCCTTCAGCGCAAACCACAGAACAAGCAAGTATAACAATGGCAGAATATTTGCACTCGTAATATTTGCTGTATAACTTCAGAATTACATAATAAACAATAGGAATCTAAATTTATTCTTTTTTAACAAACATATTTGTAAGACCATAAACAATAAAGGTCAACGTTTAATAAAGTCACATAATCTTGAACAAGGATCACCTTTTCAGTCTCTGAATGAAGTCAGTAGGTTATATAGGGGCAATCAGACGTACATTAAATGTTTCACCATTAAGGACGATCACTCAGTGAGAATTATAACCATAAATTAAAGAAGATTCAATTAAAGCAAGTAACATCAATAGCAAATAATTAAGTCACGTCTCAGCAAATGTATCAAAACCAAATCTTTCAGTTCTATAACAATGTTCGATCGTGGAATATGCCGCATTAACGACACAGAAGGCTAAATTTTACCAAACAGCCATTTCTCTAAACCTAGAACTATCTTAATGGTGTACAATTTTTAGGTTATCCAGAACAACTCTAATTCGTCTTTTTTGGGCATAACGGTGGAGTAGATAATTAACTTCTCACTTCATTCTCCTGGAACACAGAGCGGCAATAGACACTCGGCCAACTCTTACCCCAGCGTGGCTCGGGAAAGAGGATGGCTCCTCCAGGAACTGGAAAGGGAACTCGTCTAACACGAGCCACTAGGTTGGACGAAGACCAGTTGGCTATTTTTAATCATTAACCAAAGTTTGCTGGCCAGCGGATGAAATTAACAGAGGCAAAGGTAGCTTTATTTGTACTCACAAGAAATGATAGCTTCTGCAAATGAGATTCCGGCAGAACTACCGCCGTAGTATCAATACGGGACTTCGGAGCTGATGAGAACAAGTCAACAACGGTCTCTACCCAACAGGCCCAACATTTCAGACAGACCGAGAAACCGACATCAGTCGTGGCTAGGCAGATTGCCAAATAGAAATTCGAACACTACCTTAAATGTAATAAAATAGAGAACTTAAATGTAGGTGTGCGCGTCCCCGCTGGCGCGCCGCCAACACCAAGCGATAAGAGTGTTTACATAACAAAACTGTTGCATCCTTGAGCCTCCGGTTCTGGATGTATCCTTGTCCGGTTAGCGGCTGACGCTACAGATCTTTATTTATGAAAATATACAGTACAATCAGCTACAAATTTCACATATTCACATACACCTTTACCTTTAACCCAAATAAATTGGTTATTTAACATTTTACAGCCTGCTTACCCAAACAGTGACCTACGCTGTCCATGGGAAAGCAACGGTTTTCAGAAGGTCTACAGCCAATTTTTTTTTTGTTTCTTTAAGACGCGCGCCCTAAGTCAGCATGACGTTGAAATGCACGATCATGCAAGGAATTTTCCCATCACAAACTCTATGCAGAAAAACGTTGCCACACAGTTATTAATAGCTCCCACAACACCGGGAGATTGACCCCGCCAGATGACGACCGTTGCACTAACTAGATGAAAAATCTTACTTTCAGTGACTACACCACCTTCTGGAGGTAATTAGCAGCTGCAGACGAACTTCATAGCCTCCCCAGTGCATGAACGGGAACGAAACGTTGTCCACAGATTTACGGCCTCTTGTGTCCTCACGCCCCGGGTTTTTGGTCCCATCCAGACTTAGCATAGAGGAACCGAGCGTCCCGCTGCAGAACGGTCGTCCAGGGCCAAACACTCGTCTGAACTGCCTCGTCCGCCCTCGGCACGGCACGCAGCGCCTTCTCCCAGTGGACGCGCTAGCAGCGCGCTTGCGGAGGCTCCTCAATGCCCTCTAGGAAAGCGCGGAAACTCCAAACAGGAGTAAACCAAGGGAAATACAGGAACCGTGCCCAACGACACGGTTCAGATGTCTATCGGCATTTTTATGTACTTCTTTGCCATGCGGTATTATCCGAGCGGTCTGGGACGCTGCAGTCATAAACTGTGCGGCTGGTCCCGGGCAGGTTCGAGTCCTCCCTCGGGCATGGGTGTGTGTGTTTGTCCTTAGGATAATTTAGGTTAAGCAGTGTGTAAGCTTAGGGACTGATGACCTTAACAGTTAAGTCCTATAAGGTTTGACACACTCACACATTAAAGTCTTCTTTACTCAGAGCATCCTCTTCCAGTCCTTCTACGCTAAGAAAGGTCACTGTTTGAAGTGCGCCCACTTTAAAAGTTTCCGTTAAATGTACCTCGTCACATTGTGGTCCACGGCGCCGTAGAAACACAATTCGTCGATGTAACATTTTAAGGTAAAATATTTTTGTTGCACAATGTTGCAACTATTGAGGGGATTAACGTCCGTTAGAGAGTCTGTGGGCCGGCCGAAGTGGCCGTGCGGTTCTAGGCGCTGCAGTCTGGAACTGCGAGACCGCTACGGTCGCAGGTTCGAATCCTGCCTCGGGCATGGATGTGTGTGATGTCCTTAGGTTAGTTAGGTTTAACTAGTTCTACGTTCTAGGGGACTAATGACCTCAGAAGTTGAGTCCCATAGTGCTCAGAGCCATTTGAACCATTTCTTAGAGAGTCTGTGGTCAGCAGCAGCCCAAGTTGTTGCCTCCAGGCTACTGCACGCCGCCCAGACCCTGTTTTGGTTGATGGTGATTTGTGTACGCTTCTGCGAGGCGGTATGATGGTGCTTATATCCGTGTTTTGTTGAAAGGACGCCTGTACACCTCCGCAGTTTGGAACCGCGCGACCGCTACAGTCGCAGGTTCGAATCCTGCCTCGGGCATGGTTCTGCGTGGTGTCCTTAGGTTAGTTAGGTTTAAGTAGTTCTGAGGTCTAGGGGACTGATGACCTCAGAAGTTAAGTCCCATAGTGCTCAGAGCCATTTTGAACCTCCGCAGTTGATACTTGTGTTCATATCCCTACCTATTTGCCCAAAGAGTGCTGTCTCACTGCTATTGTTTTGGTGTTTACTACTTGACATAGTTGGTGAAATCATATTCCGTTTTCTCTAATCCCTCCAGCTTTGTTACGTGTTGTTTTGCTGTTCTATCAAGGAATACAGCCAACAGTTGTTTTTTCATGACATTCGATTGTTTTATGACAGGCTCTAGGGTCTCATACATTTCCCGCAGATAGCTTTCCTGTCACACCCTTTCGACGAATGGCCAAAATCCCAACTGTTAAGGCACTTCGTTCTGACAGATAGTCCCTCTGGCCTAAAGATTCATATTGTATGTACATCCTATCCCTCTGTAATAACAGTAATCTGACCCTTGGTGTCACCTCTAGAATAGTATTTACCGTTATTTTGCCTTTTCGACCCGTTTTGAATCATATTTTGACTTCTTGATGGAATTCGTCGTCGGTGATGCGGTCGCTAAAATTTATTTCAAACCGTTCTTGTAGAAATTCGTGATCTGTGACTTTTGTTGTAACACTGTGTACTGCCAGTAGTGGTCTTAGTTTTCGGGTTTCGTTGCATGGAATGTCTTTCTAAGGTTTGCTGTTTCTCCAGTAATCTTACTCTTGTCTGCTTGTGTCTCAGTTTCAAGAATTACTGTGTTTACTGTATTCCTTATTGCTTCTACTTATATTTTACCATGTGTAGAGTGCACTGCTTTGGTTAAGGTTTAACTTATAGCTTTGGCATCCTGGTTGTTCTTTGATTTAAGAAAAGGACAGCATCCTGTTTAGTTTTTGCTAAATCAATGTGTTGTTCCACCCTGGTTTTCAGCTCGGTGACAGGACCACCTGCTGCGAGTGCAGCGAAAGTCAGTGTTGTGGGCCTCGTTTCAGTGCGTAATTTTTCATTTTCTTCCTTTAGGGCTGCGATCTCCAATTCCAAAGCAGAATTCTGTCTGTTGCGTCAGGGGTATGTGCTGCCCTAATTTCCTACGCAGTCTACCGTTCTCAGTTTTTAGTTCGTCATTTTGTCCTTGAAGTCTCATTTGGCTGAGTGCTGATGACCATATTTAGTTCCTGAGTGGTGAAGTAATTGTGGTGGACACCCTTTTCTGTTTTAGCTCTGCTTCAAAATCCACCAGAATTTCGTCTACAGCTGCTATCATTTTTGATTCGATGTTTGTTCAAATCAAATGGCTCTGAGCACTTTGGGACTTAACATCTGAGGTCATCAGTCCCCTAGGACTTAGAACTACTTAAACCTAACTAACCGAAGGACATCACACACATCCATGCCCGAGGCAGGATTCTAACCTGGGACCGAAGCGGCCGCGTGGTTCCAGACTGAAGTGCCTAGAACCGCTCGGCCACACCGGCCGGCTTCGATGTTTGTATGTTTAGGCGTTACATATCCTATTGAGCTTGTTCGTCTGATCGCTCCTTGTTCCTGTGTTGGTGTGTTGCCATTCCCGTTTCTGCTGATGTTATTGTAAAGCTTAGTTGTGGTGCCTGGCCGCCTTCATCGGTGTTTGATGCAGCCGACGCCAGCTTGGCCCACGATGTATGCTCCAGTGCCCGCGTGTTAGCGTGGACTTGGAGCCTAGCCTAACGAAGAGCCGGATATGGACGTGCTTAAAATCCTTTACAAAGTGGGATACAAGGAGCACACAAGGCGGTACTTGGTAACCGGCAGCCAGCTCCTGATGTCTGGGTCTAAAGTAGGTGAAAAACAGTCAAATGTCCTAGAGAACGCTCTTAACTCGGCATTCGTGTTCAGACAATGTGTCAGTGGGCCAGTGTCAAAGAAGCCTGAAGAAAATAGAGCCACACGCCGGTAGAAAATACCTGCAGACAGCTTTCCGTAGATGGCGTCCGCTGAGTCGGACGCTGTTGTCTGTGATGCCTGACCCAACGAACAGCTGTAGTTCGCGCAGCCAGCTCGCCGCAAGCCGCGCTGTCAGCACCTACCGCGTCCGACGTAACGGCAGCCCGCTGCACGCCGCACCGTCAGCAGAAGGCGCCGCCGCCGCCAGAGGACGATGGCTACCCGCTCCGCAGACGATGCCTACCACACGACTCAAAACAATACATTCACTATCACGGAGAAACAAACCTCTCACGGCGAAACCACAGTCCCGAAGTAGTCTTTACTGCGTAACGTGACATTACATCTTTAATTATCCGCGCAGAAAGTTGAATTGCAGTCCAACCACTTATCCCGCCACAAACGCGAAAATAAGCGGAGCACTCGCCGAACTCGTCCGCACGCCACGCCACGCCACGAAATATAGTGGCAAAGAGCCGAAAATGGTCGGCAGCCCTCAGGAGCCGCGACGCTCTAGTGTCCACTCCCTCACGTATTAGCAGAAAAACTGGTACGGGCCGACCTCACGTTTTTCTCCCACATTCCACTCAGGTGGCCGTTGCCCAGCCCCAGCTCATCCACACAAGGAGGACAAAGGCAAGCAATCTTCCAACACCAGTTGAAATGTCCTGAATAAAAATCAGAGACCTCATTACCGGTTTCATTTTGAGCAATGACATTTCTCGGCATACTCCCACTGTGACACGTAAATAAAATAATATCAAATCAAGGAAACTGAGACACTAAAGTGGGGAGAGGCCACAAAAGGCTTTTAACCCCTCACCTTCTCACATATTAACGCTATAGGCGCAAGTACTTGACCTATCGGTCCTGCTGGCTGCTATTGACGTGCTGCTGCTGCTGAAAGTGTAGCTGCTGCTGATACTAACGCCGTTGCTGACACCGCTGAACTGAAGGTCGCCGCCAGTGGCCAACGTTGCCGTGGCTGTCTCTGCAGCTCATGCTGCCATCGAACTCTCTACTGCTGCTGGCCTTTGCAGATTCGAACTCATCATACTTCATTGGAGTTCTTCTTCTTTATTGAGTTCCCAACTTCGCCACACTTATCTTCCGTTACCACTTCTCAAGCACGCAACGCTGCAAAATCGTGTTCTCTTAGGCACCAGTCAAACTGCTTACTATGCAATATTGTAACATGTTAGAATTATAACTGCAGTTATCAAGAAGATAGACTCGTATTGCGGATGATAAAGCCCCAATTGCGACGCTACCTAACTGTTTGCAGCTGTGCAATACTGGCTCTCTAACCAGGAGCCAATATGAGCAAACCAAATGTGACTTCACCCGCAGTTGCTTGCACCATAGGTAACTGCAATACGCACGGCTTTGTTTAAAGGAGACTAGCTCGATGTAGTCATAGGGTCAAAATGTACGTGATCTTTCGAGCCAGGCAACTAACTCGCAGCAAATAATAAAATGTAGGTGTGATTCTGCAGTCCAATAGTGTATCCATGGCTAGAATTGAGAATTTATACTACACTCCTGGAAATTGAAATAAGAACACCGTGAATTCATTGTCCCAGGAAGGGGAAACTTTATTGACACATTCCTGGGGTCAGATACATCACATGATCACACTGACAGAACCACAGGCACATAGACACAGGCAACAGAGCATGCACAATGTCGGCACTAGTACAGTGTATATCCACCTTTCGCAGCAATGCAGGCTGCTATTCTCCCATGGAGACGATCGTAGAGATGCTGGATGTAGTCCTGTGGAACGGCTTGCTATGCCATTTCCACCTAGCGCCTCAGTTGGACCAGCGTTCGTGCTGGACGTGCAGACCGCGTGAGACGACGCTTCATCCAGTCCCAAACATGCTCAATGGGGGACAGATCCGGAGATCTTGCTGGCCAGGGTTGTTGACTTACACCTTCTAGAGCACTTTGGGTGGCACGGGATACATGCGGACATGCATTCTCCTGTTGGAACAGCAAGTTCCCTTGCCGGTCTAGGAATGGTAGAACGATGGGTTCGATGACGGTTTGGATGTACCGTGCACTATTCAGTGTCCCCTCGACGATCACCAGTGGTGTACGGCCAGTGTAGGAGATCGCTCCCCACACCATGATGCCGGGTGTTGGCCCTGTGTGCCTCGGTCGTATGCAGTCCTGATTGTGGCGCTCACCTGCACGGCGCCAAACACGCATACGACCATCATTGGCACCAAGGCAGAAGCGACTCTCATCGCTGAAGACGACACGTCTCCATTCGTCCCTCCATTCACGCCTGTCGCGACACCACTGGAGGCGGGCTGCACGATGTTGGGGCGTGAGCGGAAGACGGCCTAACGGTGTGCGGGACCGTAGCCCAGCTTCATGGAGACGGTTGCGAATGGTCCTCGCCGATACCCCAGGAGCAACAGTGTCCCTAATTTGCTGGGAAGTGGCGGTGCGGTCCCCTACGGCACTGCGTAGGATCCTACGGTCTTGGCGTGCATCCGTGCGTCGCTGCGGTCCAGTCCCAGGTCGACGGGCACGTGCACCTTCCGCCGACCACTGGCGACAACATCGATGTACTGTGGAGACCTCACGCCCCACGTGTTGAGCAATTCGGCGGTACGTCCACCCGGCCTCCCGCATGCCCACTATACGCCCTCGCTCAAAGTCCGTCAACTGCACATACGGTTCACGTCCACGCTGTCGCGGCATGCTACCAGTGTTAAAGACTGCGATGGAGCTCCATATGCCACGGCAAACTGGCTGACACTGACGGCGGCGGTGCACAAATGCTGCGCAGCTAGCGCCATTCGACGGCCAACACCGCGGTTCCTGGTGTGTCCGCTGTGCCGTGCGTGTGATCATTGCTTGTACAGCCCTCTCGCAGTGTCCGGAGCAAGTATGGTGGGTCTGACACACCGGTGTCAATGTGTTCTTTTTTCCATTTCCAGGAGTGTATATTCTCAGAAATATAAAATAAAAGTTAAAGGAACAATTTAATACAAATGGTTCCCTTCTAACGTCTGTAATTGATGTACGCCACAGAGAATTATGCTGAATAGTTTTTACTGAAGAAAGGCCATCTCAAGTAAACTGAAAAATGTCCTATGATTTCCGGTCAAAATACAGACAAAAATTAACGTTCTCAAACGCAGTAAAGTTGCGTTGAAAGTGTTACAAGAATGGTAGGAAAATAGTCATCAAAGATACATGAAAACTAAGCCCATATAGTGATCAGAAGACACAAAGTATTCATTAAGTTCACAACAGATCAGAGTCCAACATGATGAATTACAAATATACTCAAATGAGGTAAAGAGCAGAAACTCATACTCAGTCCGTAACTCTTAAACGCAATCGGAAAAAATTAAGAGTATCGTAGTGAATATTCACCACCCGCAGTCTATCACTGACATGACAGAATATCACACGTTACCACGGCAGGTCAGCCTTCCAGCAAATCTCAACCTAAAAGTGTCCATTTCAAGATCTCAACAAAAAGTATCAATAATCGCTCCCCTGACCTCTTCACTCAGATGAGTGTCTCTCTCCACTTGACTCCATAGGCGTAAGGCCATCCTCAGCAAAAATATATAGTTTTTAAGTTATATAGACATGATTTGACTCAACTTTATCATTTCTCATACTAAAAACGGTTCAAATGGCTGTGAGCACTATGGAACTTAACTTCTGAGGTCATCAGTCTCCTAGAACTCAGAACTACTTAAACCTATCCAACCTAAGGACATCACACACATCTACGCCCGAGGTAGGATTCGAACCTACGACCGTAGCGGTCGCGCTCTTCCAGACTGAAGAACCGCTCGGCTACTCCGGTCGGCTTTCCCACACTAATCCAATTCGTTAATACAATATTTAAATAAAGAAATGTTATAAACATTAGGTCACCCCCAGACCATGCACAGTAAATACAAATAACTGTTTTTTGCTGAAGAAATAATCCAGTATTCTTGTGCAAGTGCGCTTACGTTAAATGATAATAGATTGTCGCTAAATATACTTTGAATAATTATTTATGCCTGCTTCACAGAAATGTCTGTAGGTTCTTTATTCAATAGTGGTGTCAACTAATACATGCGATTGACCACTTCTTAAATTACCACGATTTTGAATTAGCACTATAATCTAGAATTAAGTAATTATCTGAAAAATAGTAACATATTTATTAAATACATACATAAGTATGTAAAAATATGAGGTCTTCATGCTGAATCCATTTACTGTGTTACTGTGCAGAATATGACGTTCTGACAAACATGTGCATAATGGGAAGGTATGAAGATGTAATGAATCAAGAAATAAAATAGATACAGATATGTAGCTTTGAGGGATGATAGCTATAGTGCACTGCTATCATCTGGGATACAGTTAGTTGAAATCGCATTAGGTGTTTAAAAGTTGTTAATTCAGAGGTTAGCAGAATGATCTGTCACTGTGAAACATCAACTTCCGTAGTTTTAAACGTACTGAAAATATCGTTGTGTTATTAAATGTGCCTCGTTTATCTAAGATCGTAGAGGTGTTCAGCTTTCTGTTAATATGTAACTGTGATTTATTGTCGAATTTCAAAGAACTGTGTTACGATCCCCCGAGCTCATGGTTTGTAATATGTCAGAACGACCGACAAGTATGGTTTGGGAGAGAAGGATGACCCGCGGCAAAGCGTGCAGAAAATCACCGGAAAGTGTGACATTAACTTTTTTTTTTTCAAAGGTACACAGTCGCCTTTCGATGGTCCTGGTGAAAGCGTCACACGGCGTGCGTGCGTGAGTAAATAGTGATTTGATATGGCCAAAGGTGCCTGGTTTAACTACAGATTCTTAACTGCCAATGCCAGAATCTGCTCCTTCGGCGTCCGGTCGCCCACCCTTACGTACGTAGCGCTCCAACTCACACCACAGCTAAGTGGCCGCTGCGTGTCTTGCCTGCGCCGGTAGCCCACGACACGGCTGACTGCTCCCTCAAGCGCAACTTGAGAAACCCACGTAGAGCACCGAAGGGAGACAACCGTCCACCGTCGTTGTAGTGAGTCTGAACAAGTCCAGCCGTCCACCGGGGGCATCTCGGTCAGCGGCCGCAGTCAACTCTCCACCCAGGAGGCCGCGAGTTCGCGCTCCGGTCCCTCCCTTGCGGAGAGCAATTTGCAGTATACCGCACGAGCTCACCCAGACAGCGGCGGCCAGCAGCCCTCTCGCTCCTCGCTCCGGTGCAGCTCCAAATTGTGGTCCACCCCGCCACAACTATGGTGCATCCGTGAAGCGGTTGGTGGGCGGTTCGCCGCCGATATCCATCACCAGAGGCCGTCGAGGTGGCCTGCAACTTAAACAACAGTCATTCACTCCGGTTCTAGATGCAGACAAAATGTCGACACGACTGCCTGATTTGAGTCTCTGGGAAGCTTTCTCCTACGCTTCAGACGTAGTTCCTTTGGAGGGGACTACGTTAGCTTTCCTCAGCCCGCTCCGGCCACTACACACTGGCGACTAGGAACTGTTGTAACTGCAGCGTATGGGTCTTTCATAGCACATCAGTGCCCTGTGCTGTCCTGATTGCTTCACACTTGTATACAGTACCCACTGGGCCGAGGCTTCTTTCCTGCGAGCGATATCGTAAACCTGCCTCACAGAATCGTTTGCAAAATATCAAAGTTGCCCGTGCCAGCCATCCGATGTGGCAGTCGGTCCATTAACTATTACCTTCCTACCACAGTTGCTCGAAGTATAGAAGAATCCCCTCAATCCATGTCTGTACTTATTTGTGGCGCAGCAGCTGTATCTTCACAATCTTTCCTCATTCATGGTGCATCATCTCTTCTTCTAAACGACCAACTGCCATCCAGTTTTTCAGAGTTGGGTTCACCCATTTTGTATTACTCACTCCAAGTCTCTGCATCTGGGGCAAATATAGCGAGGGTCGCCTCGTCTGGTACGCCCGAACCACCTGCTCGGCAGCAATACTGGCTATTCTCCTATCGCACAAGCAAGTTCATCATCCCCCTATATCGATTACAGGCGGCTGTGTAGTTACTCTACATATTGTGACGTTAAAACTCTCCGATATACTCACTCAGATATCTCCTTAGAATAATTTGCTGGTCGCACTGTCTACTTCAAAAGAAATTTTTCTAGACAGACTACTTCGCATTATTCACGTCGAGTGGCGAGTCTTACCACTGTTGCTCAGGTTGTCTCCCTACAAAAACTGCAGTTATTTTCCTTTATTGTTATTTAACACCTTACATAAGGTGGGCTGGAAGGAGCACAGTAAGCTGCTCTTCAGCCACAGGTTTTACAAAAAAAAAAAAAAAAAAAAAAAAAAGACAATGGAGACACAGAATATACAGAACATAGTGGGGGAGAAAAACAGTAGACACAGTAACGAAAAACACGAAGCCGTTCACAAGCGAAGACAATCAAAGAAACTGTTAGCACTGAACACGGATACTGATGATGTAGACGACACGTGAACGATGGAGCGTGGGCGGCGAAAAACACTGAGGCACAAACACGACGGCACACACATGAAACTGATGGCGATGATCGCCGGCGCGTGAATGTCCACATAACGTGTGCGAGTCTGGGGACCTGCCAAGAAAAAACGGCACGTTGCCTGTAGTATTTCACAGAAGTATGCACACACCACGCTTCGAACATTCCAAACGACCTAATCTTCACCACGTATTAAGGTATCACATATTCAGTGGTCGTGCCCCATCAACTTGCTTACAATTGCTGAATCTACGTATCTTGAAGCACTCTCAGTTATAATAGGATACTTAAAGATAGACCGGCAATGGCTAGGAAAGCGTTTCTGAGGAAGAGAAATTTGTTAACCTAGAATATAAATTTAGGTGTCAGAAAGTCGTTTCTGAAAGTATTTATATGGAGTGTAGTCATGTATGGAAGTGAAACATGGACGATAAATAGTTTGGACAAGAAGAGAATAGAAGCTTTAGAAATATGGTGCTACAGAAGAACGCTGAAGAATAGATGGGTAGATCACATAACTAATGAGGAGGTATTGAACAGAATTGGGGAGAAGAGAAATTTGTGGTGCAACTTGACTAGAAGAAGGGATCGGTTGGTAATACATGTTCTGAAGCATCAAGGGATCACCAATTTAGTATTGGAGGGCAGCGTAGGGTAAAAATCGTAGAGGGAGACCAAGAGATGAATACACTGAGCAGATTCAGAAGGATTTAGGTTGCAGTAGGTACTAGGAGATGAAGAAGCTTGCACAGGATAGATTAGCATGGAGAGCTGCATCAAACCAGTCTCAGGAGTGAAGGCCACAACAACAACTGTAGGGTAACTCATACCAACAGCGGAAGGAAACCAGTTGCATAGATAGTATTCCCTCCGCAACCCTTTCTACATACAGTTCGTAAAAACGCAGATCACAGAAAAGATTTTGGAAAATTTGTTTTGCTCCCCAAATAGCAAAACTCCTTTACTACTTTAAGTGTCTCATTTTCTAATTTAATTGCCCCAGCATCACCCGACTTAATTCGACTACATTCCATTATCGTCATTTTGCTTTAGTTGATGTTCATCTTATATCCTCCTTTCAAGACACTGTCCATTCCGTTCAACTGCTCTTCCAAGTCCTTTGCTGTCTCTGACAGAACTGCAATGTCTTCGGCGAACCCTTAAAGTTTGTATTTCTTCTCCATGGAGTTTAATTTCTACTCCCAACTTTTTCTTTTGTTGGGAGAGGCTACAGCCCTGTCTCACTCCCTTCCCAACCACTGCTTCCCTTCATGTCCCTCGACTCTTGTAACTGCCATCTGGTTTCTGCACAGATTGTAAATAGCGTTTCTCTCCCTGTATTTTACCCCTGCCACCTTCAGAATTTGACAGATAGTATTCCAATCAACATTATCAAAAGCTTTCTTTAAGTCTACAAACGCTAGAAACGTAGGTTTGGCTATCCTTAATCTTTCTTCTAAGGTAAGTACCCTATAGTTAGGAGGAGGGAAAGGGAAGGGCTATTCTCGCCTATGCTGCACGGCGATGGTGCCATTGCCCACATCGTTGCGGCCTGTGCCTCCGATCTATCATCTCAGTTACGTCTTGTTAAATGTGGGATAGGTTTACAAACATCAGCAAGTGTCCATGCAATGGTGCCCTAAGGCCACCAGTCGCTGATATGTGTGACAATACTTCATTACAGCCAGTAACCTGTTAGTTTCCATTGCTTATGCTCTGTGATATCGTCTTGATTTTATGCTGCCTAATCGCGAAAAACTTGAAAGCTTTCCATTTCGTTTGCTGCCTTTATAAACAATGACTGTAAACTCAACCTATCTTACCTGGGTATTTCAAACTTTCATATTATGCTTTTGAAATTAACAAATATCACACTCCCTTTTTGCTCACTTTCACTGTGCTTTAGTACATAATTGTAGGTACATCAGATTTTGTGACTATACACTGGTAGACACGGCAGGTCAGTCTAGTTAATTTCATCATTACCAAACTTATTTTAGCCTACACTACCGTTCAGGGCTGCTTAATCCACTTCCCTGCCTATTCTAAACCAAACACTCATGTACGTATATCACTACCTCTCTCATCAGCTTGATCCATTCACTTGTAGCAGTGAACTTAACGCCAATATACATATGTCCGCTGGGATCATTTCTCCTTTTTTCTTTTCTTATATTCCATAGTTAATTTGTGAAGTTCCTCAGTAAAGATAGCCTGGTGCTGTCGAAGACTCTTCGTATAACTACCTACAACCTTCTGCTTTTACCTCAGTTTCTTGCCTCATTTCTTTTCAACAGAAAAATTTGGCACCACTCTTTAACCAGTGTACTTTCACCTACGTTTATGAAACTGGTGACATGTCGTCCCATCCGCCAGCTGTAGATCAAACATTTCTCTGTCTATCCACTTGTAACTTAAATTTTCTGATCTATTGCCAATATTCAACATCTAACATTCCAGATCTCTCTTCGTGTGGGTATTTTGTGACTATGCCCTGTGCACAAAAATAAGACCTAGCAGTATATTTTTTCTACAGATTTTACATCTACATCTACATCTACATGGATATTCGACAAATCACATTTGAGGGCCTGGCAGAGGGTTCATCCAGCCACCTTCACAATTCTATATCATTCGAGTCTCGAATAGCGCGCGCGGAAAGAGTGAACACCTATATCTATCCGTACTATCTTAGTGATCGTTCCTCCCTATGTAAGCCGATGTCAACAAAATATTTTCGTATTCGGAGGAGAAAGTTGGTGATTGGAATTTCGTGAGAAGATTCCGTCGTAAAGAAAAACGACTTTCTCTTAATGACGTCCAGCCCAAATCCTGTATCATTTCTGTTACACTCTCTCCCATATTTCGCGATAATACAAAACGTGCTGCCTTTCTTTGAACTTTTTCGATGTACTCCGTCAGTCCTATATGATAAGGATTCCACACCGCACAGCAGTATTGTAAAAGAGGACCGACAAGCATAGTGTAAACAGTCTCCTTAGTAGGTCTGTTACATTTTCTAAGTGTCCTGCCAGTAAGACGCAGTATTTGGATAGTCTTCCCCACAACATTTTCTATGTGCTCCTTCCAATTTAAGTTGTTCGTAATTGTAATACCTAGGTATTTACTTGAATTTACGGCTGTTAGATTAGACTGATTTATCGTGTAACCGAAGTTTAACGAGTTCCTTTTAGCACTCATGTGGACGACCACTTTTCGTTAATTAGGGTCAACTGCCACTTTTCGCCCCAATCAGCAAAATTTTCTTATTCATGTTGCAGTTTCTTTTGATCTTCTGATGGCTTTATTAGTCGATAAACGACAGCGTCATCTGCAAACAACCGAAGACGGCTGCTCAGATTGTCTCCAAAATCGTTTAAATAGATAAAAAACAGCAAAGGGCCTATAACACTACCTTGGGGAACGCCGCAAATCACTTTTGTTTTACTCGATGACTTTCCGTCAGTTACCACGAACTGTGACCTTTCTGACAGGAAATCACAAATTCAGTCACATAACTGAGACGATATTCCATAAGCACGCAATCACACTACGAGCCGCTTTTGTGGTACAGTGTCAAAAGCCTTCCTAAAATCCAGAAATACGGAATCGATCTGAAGTCCCTTGTCAATAGCACCCAACACTTCATGTGAATAAAGAGCTAGTTGTTTTCTAAACCCATGTTGACTGTGTGTCAATAGACCGTTTTCCTCGAGGTAATTCATGATGTTCGAACACAATATGTGTTCTAAAATCCTGTTGCATATCGACGTTAGCGATATGGGCCTGTAATTTAGTGGATTACTCGTACTACCTTTCTTGAATGTTGTTGTGGCCTTTCCAATCGTTGGGTACGGATCTTTCGTCGAGCGAACGGTTGTATATGATTGTTAAGTATGGAGCTAATTCTTCAGCATACTCCGAAAGGAACCTAATTGGTATACTGCTGGACCAGAAGACTTTCTTTTATTAAGTGATTTAAGTTGCTTCACTACTCCGAGGATATTTACTTCTACGTTACTCATGTTGGCAGCTGTTCTCGATTCGAATTCTGAAATACTTACTTGGTCTTCTTTTGTGAAGGCATTTCGAAAGGTTGTGTTCTGTAACTATGATTTGGCAGCACTGTCTTCTATAGTATCTCCATTGCTACCGCGCAGAGGAGGCATTGATTGCATCTTGCCACTAACATGCTTCACATACGACCAGAATCTCTTTGGATTTTCTGCCAGGTTTCGAGACAAAGTTTCGTTGTGGAAACTGTTATAGGCATCTCGCATTGAAGTCAGAGCTAAATTTGGAGCTTCTGTAAAAGATCGCGAATCTTGGGCAATTAGCGTCTGTTTAATTTGGCATGTTTGTTTCGTTGTTTCTGCAACAGTGTTCTAAGCCAGTTTGTGTACCAAGGAGGATCAGCTCCTGTCGTTTGTTAATTTATTTGTTATAAATGTCTCAATTGCTGCCGATACTGTTTCTTTGAATTTAAGCCACATCTGTTCTACACTTATATTATTAATTTGGAATGAGTGGACATTGTCTCTCTGGAAGGCGTCAAGTGACGCTTATTTTTCGATGATTTGGGGATTACAATATTCAGTCTCACTACGACAACCCTGTGTTCACTAATTCCTGAATCGGTTTTGATGCTCGTTATTAACTCAGGATTATTTGTTGCTAAGAGGTCGAGTGTGTTTTCACAACCGTTTACTATTCGCGTGGGCTCATGAACTAACTGCTCGAAATAATTTTCGGAGAATGCGTTTAGCACGATTTCGGGTGATATTTTATGCGTACCTCCAGAATTAAAAATGTATTGTCGCCAACATATCGAGGGTTAAATTAAAATCACCACTAACTATAATCGTATGAGTGTTTGAAATGAAACTCAAGTTTTCTTTGAATCTTTCAGCAACTGTATCATCTGAATTGGGAGGTTGGTAAAAGGATCCAATTACTATTTTATGCCGTTTGCCAACAATGACCTCTGCCCATACTAAATCACAGGAAGTATCTACTTTAATTTCGCGACAAGTTAAATTACTTCTGACAGCAAAATACACGCTACCGCCAACCATGTTTAGCCTATTCTTTCGGAACATCGTTAGGTTGTTCGCAAAAATTTCGGCTGACCTTATATCCGGCTTTAGCCAGCTTTCAGCGCCTATAACGATTTGAGCATCAGTTCTTTCTATTAGCGCTTGGAGCTCTGGTAATATCCCAACACAGGTACGACAATTTACAACTGTTATACCATAGGTTCCTGTATCTATGTTCTTCCTATGTTCAGCCTGCACCCGTTGTGACTGAAGCACTCCTTGTATTTTCACGAGACCCTCTAGCCTAAAAAACCGCCCAGTCCACGCCACACAGCCCCTGCTACCCGTGTAGCTGCCTCCTGCGTATGGTGGACACCTGACCTATTCAAGTCGAGGAATATGCAGCCTACACGGTCGCAGAACCGTGTGAGCCTCTGATTCAGACCCTCCACTCGGCTCTGTACCAGACGTCCGAAATCGGTCCTGTCAACTATACTGCAAATGGTCAGCTCTGCTTTCATCTTGCAAGCAAGCCTGGCAGCCTTTACCACTTCTGTTAGTCGCTGGAAACCAGAAAGAATCTCTTGTGATCCAAAGTGACACACATCATTGGTACCGACGTATGCAACCACCTTCAGTTGGCTGCGCCCTGTGCTCTTCATGGCAACCGGGATGACCCTTTCCACATCCGGAATGACTCCACCCGGTATGCACAAGGAGTGAACGTTGGTTTTCTTACCCTTCCTGTCAGAAAAGTCCCTAAGGGGCCCCATAACGCACCTAACGTTAGAGCTCCCAACTACCAATAATCTCACCCTCTGCGATTGCCCGGATCTTGCAGGCTGAGTGGATTCCACTGAAAGAGGACAGGCCACAGCATCTGGCTCAGCGACAGTGTCATCCACAGACAGCACCTGGAACTTGTTTGTCAGACAAACCGGGGAGGCCTTAGTGCGCCCTTAATAATACTTTCGATAACAAAAGTCAACCTAAAACTCACTATCATAAAGAATATTGAATGAAATAGATTAAACCACAGAACAGAGTAAAACAATGAAAAGAAGGATTCTTCTACCCAGCTGAAGTATGCACATTCCCCTAACTGTGAAGTTTCCCACAGTGAAGGAAATGGTCTATATTTTTTATTGAATTATCTCTTCCTCCAGAGGAATCCTTTCTCCTATCTCCACACTAACAAAAAAAAATGGTTCAAACGGCTCTGAGCACTATGGGGCTTAATATCTGTGGTCATCAGTCACCTAGAACTTAGAACTACTTAAACCTAACCAACCTAAGGACATCACACACATCCATTCCCTAGGCAGGATGCGAACCTGCGACCGTAGTGGTCGCACGGTTCCAGACTGTAGCGCCTAGAACCGCTTGGCCACTCCGGCCGGCCCCTATCTCCGCCATCAAGATGAAACATGGTACCTACATTCCAAAGCGGTTCGGCTCTCAAACGGGTGTTCTCATCCTCTAATTTATCATAAATGTTGCGACCTCAGACCACTTTTCGCCAGCCTGTCCCCACCAGAGGTTTATCGCTCACTGCCTGACACTCGTTTCCTGTGGCCGTGCACTCCCTAAGCCAGTTGAATACGAAAACATGTAAACTATACCGTCAGGCACTGGCTGCCTATGCCTTCTGCACTTCTCCGCCACCACCATATGAGAACCACACGCCAACACCAATCTAAAGCATAACAGGTGATTTCAGAAGAGCTGTTGGAGGTTCACCGACGAAAGGCAGCGATGAAGATGCCAATAATAGGCAGTAGAAGCATTCATTCAAAGGCGATGTACAAGTATGTGCTGACATCAAGTTTGTTTTTTGTGTGTGCCAGTATGGTCGTTTCTTGTCGATTTTATTTTATTTGCGCCTCTGATACTAATAGACGAGCAGAATTGCGACAGGTACTGCGGTTAATAATGTGACACGTTGCTTGGGAATCCAGCACTTGCTTAATGAAGTCACTGAATTGTCAACAGATAACCTATAGTTACGTAAGGAAGTAGAGAAACTGTAGGGGTATAAGGGGGAATTACGTACAGAGCTGAAATATCTTAAAAGGAAGAGATGGAACAGACTGCTTCTAACGTAGTTCTACTTGCCCTAGATGCTAGTACTGCCTCATTTATAACTCCAACTTTATGGAAATCTGGAGAGAATATTTGTTTTTATAATTTACATACAGCTGCAAAATTTGGGAATATCTTGGTTGAAGTTAGCAGGTGAAGCTAAGGTATAAGTGATGTGTCACAAATTGTTGCGAAATGCTCACACCTTCCGAGAATTGCAGGAATAACTGGTCAAATTGTGGGGCAGTGGGTAGATTTAAATATTTTGGCCGTCAGCCAGAAGGCCATGGAGAACATACTAACTATAATTTCCAGTCTGCAAGTCCACATTATTCTTGTTCTCGCTGAAAGAAAATGTTCCTACTTGCTATTTTCTTGCAGGGATCAGGAACTATGACTATAAATAAAAGTTTTTGGTTCTAACTGATTAATATATTCAGTAAAAATTCACACGCACAAACATAATATTTTAACAATTTGTCCATTTTATTTTTCCTAATAATAGTAATAATGTCCCTATCAGAAACAACATTATTAGCAATTCAGAGGCGACCCCTACGATAAGTTCCAGTTAAAATGGTCTGTCGCCCTGATTTCTAATCTTCAAAGTTAATTGCGCGCCACAAAAGTTGAAAATAATCTCACCACTTGCCACGCGGTTTTGTCAACATTACGGGCGGCACACAAACAGTTACTTCCGTGAAACCTAAGCGATCCAGGACGGTGTACAGTCCTTGCGAGCTCACTTCCTGCTCTTACAGTAAACGCATTTGGTACGTGCATAGCTCTGACGTCATCCGAGACCCAGATTGATACCTGGTTGCGAAATGTCTCTTCTCACTGCCTCTCTGGCCGTATTTACGCATGGGCGCAGTGGACCACTGAACGAGACACCTGCTATCAACCGCTGTCGGTACATGTAGTAGCATTTAAATGCCCATTTTCTCGGACACGTATTATTCAATACTCTGTTGTGAAACAATTTACAATGTTCATAAGTTTAACATAAATAAAGTTAAGTTGGCTTAAGTTACTGAAAAATTTTTACCTTGAGTGCATCAAACTTTGCCGTCTAGAATTTTTATAACGAAACTGACAATAGAACATGACCTCTGAACTATATTTTCAAGAGACCTTGTATTGATTATTATTGACACAAAAGTCTTGAGCCGGCCGGTGTGGCCGTGCGGTTAAAGGAGCTTCAGTCTGGAACCGCGTGACCGCTACGGTCGCAGGTTCGAATCCTGCCTCGGGCATGTATGTGTGTGACGTCCTTAGGTTAGTTAGGTTTAATTAGTTCTAAGTTCTAGGCGACTGATGACCTCAGAAGTTAAGTCGCATAGTGCTCAGAGCCATTTTAACCATTTTTGAACAAAAGTCTTGAAACTTGCTACAGATGTATTATTTCCTTAATTTAGTCGACTGCTGTAGTTATAACTTTCCATCATAAATACACTGCTGGAAATGGAAAAAAGAACACATTGACACCGGTGTGTCAGACCCACCATACTTGCACCGGACACTGCGAGAGGGCTGTACAAGCAATGATCACACGCACGGCACAGCGGACACACCAGGAACCGTGGTGTTGGCCGTCGAATGGCGCTAGCTGCGCAGCATTTGTGCACCGCCGCCGTCAGTGTCAGCCAGTTTGCCGTGGCATACGGAGCTCCATCGCAGTCTTTAACACTGGTAGCATGCCGCGACAGCGTGGACGTGAACCGTATGTGCAGTTGACGGACTTTGAGCGAGGGCGTATAGTGGGCATGCGGGAGGCCGGGTGGACGTACCGCCGAATTGCTCAACACGTGGGGCGTGAGGTCTCCACAGTACATCGATGTTGCCGCCAGTGGTCGGCGGAAGGTGCACGTGCCCGTCGACCTGGGACCGGACCGCAGCGACGCACGGATGCACGCCAAAACCGTAGGATCCTACGCAGTGCCGTAGGGGACCGCACCGCCACTTCCCAGCAAATTAGAGACACTGTTGCTCCTGGGGTATCGGCGAGGACCATTCGCAACCGTCTCCATGAAGCTGGGCTACGGTCCCGCACACCGTTAGGCCGTCTTCCGCTCACGCCCCAACATCGTGCAGCCCGCCTCCAGTGGTGTCGCGACAGGCGTGAATGGAGGGACGAATGGAGACGTGTCGTCTTCAGCGATGAGAGTCGCTTCTGCCTTGGTGCCAATGATGGTCGTATGCGTGTTTGGCGCCGTGCAGGTGAGCGCCACAATCAGGACTGCATACGACCGAGGCACACAGGGCCAACACCCGGCATCATGGTGTGGGGAGCGATCTCCTACAATGGCCGTACACCACTGGTGATCGTCGAGGGGACACTGAATAGTGCACGGTACATCCAAACCGTCATCGAACCCATCGTTCTACCATTCCCAGACCGGCAAGGGAACTTGCTGTTCCAACAGGACAATGCACGTTCGCATGTATCCCGTGCCACCCAACGTGCTCTAGAAGGTGTAAGTCAACAACCCTGGCCAGCAAGATCTCCGGATCTGTCCCCCATTGAGCATGTTTGGGACTGGATGAAGCGTCGTCTCACGGGGTTTGCACGTCCAGCACGAACGCTGGTCCAACTGAGGCGCCAGGTGGAAATGGCATGGCAAGCCGTTCCACAGGACTACATCCAGCATCACTACGATCGTCTCCATGGGAGAATAGCAGCCTGCATTGCTGCGAAAGGTGGATATACACTGTACTAGTGCCGACATTGTGCATGCTCTGTTGCCTGTGTCTATGTGCCTGTGGTTCTGTCAGTGTGATCATGTGATGTATCTGACCCCAGGAATGTGTCAATAAAGTTTCCCCTTCCTGGGACAATGAATTCACGGTGTTCTTATTTCAATTTCCAGGAGTGTACAAAACGATGCTTAATGTGATATTAATAGGGACGTTTCTGATCTGGATTCGTTTTTTAGTAAATAACCTTAAAACGAATAAATGTAGGCTACTGCAGTCACGTAGTTAATTTTGTATATGAAACTGAGGCTACATACGAATTTTCATCTTTCAGAGTCTAATATTTAGCTCTTCAGAGTTTCGTAAAAATGTCCATTTTGACCAAAATATTGTACCGATCAAGTTGGCACCTGTAACTTTTGATTGTGAAACACATCTGCACTTTCTGAACAGTTTTTGTCTTTTTAGATTTTTATTATTTTGTGCCACTTATTTTTTCCGAAAGTAATATATGTAGCAAAACTTACTCATCTGATCATTCTGAGATTTAACAATTTTAACATTAATATACCGGAGCATATTCTGACAAAGTAGTAATTTCATACAATACCTTGTATGCTACGAACTGGCGCATTATAATGACATGGCGCTAGCAGTAGTGAAGTCGCTCGCCTATGTATCTCTCAAATGATACAGCGCTTGTTTCGCCACAGAGTGTTATAGAATGGAGAACACATCTAATTATTGTGAGTAACAACGTAACTGAACAGCTTAGAGAGAGGGAGTATCGTTAGAGTTTCGTGAATCGCGTTTGGAGGATAAATATTAAGACATAAATTAACAGACGACAACAGTGCCTATAAGGTCATTTGACAGGAGGCAGAATAATGGGCTCCAGATGAGTTTAATTCCTAAGATGACGCGTAAATTGTGTGTATTGTGCCGAAAACCTTAAGCTACGCTGCATTAAGTGCTATAACTTTGAACAAATTTGAACAGGGACCTAGCATAGGGTTAAGACAGTAGACTTTAATTATGAGATCGTGTGTTATAGATGTTGTTAGCCGGACCACACTCAACGAAATTGAAGAAAGCCTCATAGTAAGAGGCATAGACGGACAGTGCACAAAGAAAGAAATGCCGGCGCAGAGCAATGCAAACACAAGGGACTTCGTCATACATTAGAGGCGCCTCCCAAACCTAAGCGAAAGAGGGAATGGTACTGCCACTATGCACTGTTCCCAGTAAATGTGAGCCCCGGGCGTAAACAGTGGAAGATTATTGTTTACCCAGCTCTGTAGGAGGAGGGCAGTGGACATTTTTGCTTTATAGATTCGGGTTAATAGGTATTTATAGCAAGATAGGGCATACTAATGTACATTCCCTCGGCTGGGCGGTGTTGGATTTCCGAGTGGCCGGCCGGTGTGGCCAAGCGGTTCTAGGCGCTTCAGTCTGGAACCGCGCGACCGCTACGGTCGTAGGTTCGAATCCTGCCTCGGGCATGGACGTGTGTGATGTCCTTATGTTAGTTAGGTTTAAGTAGTTCTAAGTTCTAGGGGGCTGATGACCTCAGATGTTAAGTCCCATAGTGTGGAGCCATTTGAACCATTTCCGAGTGGGCTGGAAGACTGCTGTGCTTGTGTGAAAGTACTACGTTTCCTGGTTAAGAATCACGCCAAAGTCGATCTAGAAAAGCGCGTCATGGATCTGAATAAGACATCGTCCCATCTTCATTTTACTGTCGAGGAAACCAACCTGCACGCCTTAGACATGGGTAAGGCCAACTAAACTGCGTACAAGGTCCCTTGGAATCAGCTAGCAGCATATAATACCGAAATATACTGAACCGATTCTTCTAGGTGACGTAAACTACATAAAATGTATCTTGGCAGGGCCAACCAGGTGAAACGTTTCTTCTACTCTTAATATTCTCTATTCACTGATCTTGGCTGGGTCGCCATGTAAGAACGGTTATTCTACATCCGAGGGAAAGTTACTGTATTATTGGAAAGGTGTCCTGCCAGAGTTAATGAATCACTATTTAAATTTAAGTAACTGAAAATGAAACGAACTTTTCAAAATTGTTAACAGGTAACGCAATCATCATTTCAACATATACATGTACACGATAGACTGCATTTAAAACTTAAATAACGGACGGAGGATTCATCTACCTTCACATTATTTCTCTACCTTTCCATTCTAGAACAAAGAGCGCGAAAAACGATCAAATGAATCACAATTTCTTCTGATGTAGGTACGGGCCTACAAAATATGTTCGCATTTCTTTGTGTGCGAGATGTGTTTCGTATGACAAATCCGAGACGGTACACAAATGTTTAGGAAAGTAACACGAAATTTGTTTGCGTATATTGATGTATTGGTTACGATTTATCGTTGTGGGCGTTGGACGCGAGGTAAGAAAGTTGCATAAGAGCCGGACAGTAGGTGCAATTATTACATGGGTCAGCAAAGTCAAATAGCTCATTACGCTGCTTTTGGTGTTATTGAGATTTTTTGAGGTTTGCTAATTCTTTAGATGCTTACCTTTGTGTCCAGTGAGTTGTGATTTTGGTTGACTATGCTAAAACTCATTTATTCGTGATGTTTCGTTGCAGAAAATTTTAAAGAATTAGCAACTGCAGAATAGAGTAGTGAAAGGACATTGCCCATTCCCATGGTGGATAATGAGGAGATCACATATCTCCTGAGATTTAAGAAAGGGTGACGCAAGTTTAACTGGCATAATCAAGGGTTTGTGAATGAGCTACACGAATCCGTATCACATTTGGTGCAAAGGCTAGGTCATACAGGCAACAACGGAGAAAATGTTGGTGACGACAGGAGACATGGGTAGGAATAGGATGACACAAGTCATGAAAATGATTCCAACTATGTACCAGAGAATTACAGAACGTGTATGAGTAAAAACGGTAGGAAATGGAGGAATCAGTTATTATCTGTTTTCTGTCTTGAGCATACTGCAATTTAATTAAAGAGAATTACGGTAGAAGCGTTTTGATTTTATTTGTAAAGCATCTTCCGTGGTTAGTCTGCAAATTGGATACATACGTCTGTGCATTTTTGGTTGTTTTAGGTTAAGACAGAATTTTGTTTTTAAAGTTAGTGCGCAAGTTTACATATTCTCCAAACCACTGCTTCTGCCCTATCTACTAGCAGCGGTTGACGTCGAAGGACTTCGATACACATATGCACTTGGCAGTTTCTGACATTCTGGAATATTTCTTACGCCGGATTATTTACACCTTACTTTTGTGAACTGAACTAAAATTATGTCTCTTTCTCATGTTGCAAATCTACATTGTTTATATTTGTTCGTTTCTTTTCATTCACGTTGTAAGTGTAGCCAATCTGAAATAATGCATTTTTTTTTTAAATTTAATTCGTGTGTGTGTGTGTGTGTGTGTGTGTGTGTGTGATTAGTATAAATTATTGAAAATGGCTTGTATGTTGGACACGAATGTGAGAGTGGGATGGGTGGATTGCAATGATATATGTATATATAGGGTGTCTCATTTATTTTCACCCCTAAATATCTGTTGGTCCAGATGCAAATTAAATTTTAAGGAATTAGCAACTGCAGAATAAAGTAGTGAAAGGACATTGCCCATTCCGATGGTGGATAATGAGGAGATCAGATATCTCCTGAGATTTAAGAAAGGGTGACGCAAGTTTAACTGGCAAATGTTCTTTAGCCGTCAGGGGGACATCAGTCAGAATGGTTACTTCGTTGTAGCTTTGTTTTTTACAAAGATATGAACAACGGTATGGCTTTTTTAAATGGCACCCTGTATTTTTTTATTCGGTAATTCAATTTCCCTCCTAAAGACA
The DNA here is from genome assembly GCF_021461395.2 of Schistocerca americana. Classification (NCBI taxonomy): domain Eukaryota; kingdom Metazoa; phylum Arthropoda; class Insecta; order Orthoptera; family Acrididae; genus Schistocerca; species Schistocerca americana. The sequence goes on along the minus strand of NC_060130.1, from coordinate 974,775,365 downwards.
TATTCAAAAATGTACCACAATGTACCATTCACTGAAACATAACCTTAATAAATACATAATACAACACTGACTTTGAGCCTGGGATCACAAACTCGTCCACTTGCTGGAGTTGTCAGAAAACTAATGGAAACCAAGTAAAAACATAACACAAAATTTGCTCACCTGTACCATTTTCCAGGAGTGGAACATTCAAAGGTGCACAAAGTGGTGACCCTGGGCACCGATACACTGGTGCAATCATTGAATGAAAGAATTATTTACTGCTTCCAGTGTTGCCTGCTGAACAGAACTACAAGCAAGCACGATACGTTGCTGCATGTCCTTAGGAGTAGTTGGAATATCATGATAGACATCTTTAATGCATCCCCAAAGATAAAAGTCCACAGGATTTATATCAGGAGACCTAGCAGGCTAAGTGAGTCTGTGCGAGTGCTACGACGATTGCGTTGTCGTGGGTTGAAACTTCCCGTTTCCTAAGGCGTCGCAACATGTCGAGAATACATCCGTCGTGAAGATGGCTTCTTGTCAGGATATCGCTCTCTGTACATTTCCGCTGCCTGTGTAGCATTTCGCTGACCTTCAACAACAACAAGAACAACAACAACAACAATAAAAGAAACGTTATGTTGATGCAGTTTATAGGAGGGAAAGCCTTTACTGTATGCCTCCTCTACACAACAGTATTTAAAAGGACTGAACTACTGTACTAAACGTGCCCGTACACAAGAAAACAGTATTGCAATTACTGTTCTGCTAACTTACCTTCCCCATAGATGAGTAGCATTTCTACCTTCTCTTCGTTGGTGTACCTTCTACTCACACAACTCTCCAACAGACGATTGTTGACAGAACGACAGGTGTGCATTCTACTTACGTTTATATTTGTTCCCTGACAACGTCAGCACGTGGATGTGTTTCATTACCCCGAAAACCTGCAGTAAATGCTGGGAGCGTCAACGTCAGTGTTGTGTTAGGTAATTTATAACGTTGTGTTTCAGTGAATGATGCACTGTGATAAATTTTTGAGTAGGTCTTTAGGGGAGGAAATGAATTACCCAATAAAAAATACAGGGTGCCATTTGTAAGTATGTAGTACGAAAGTATGTAAAGAAACACCGTAAGTAATATGCACAGCAACTAAATAAAGAACACATTTTTGAATATAAAACAGCCAAAAATGTATAAAGGTAAGTATCCAATATGCAGAATAACTACGGAAGACGCTATAGAAATAAAAGTAAAACGTGTCGTATTTAATTGTCTCTAATTAAATTGCAGTAATCTCAAAACAGAAAAACAATAATAACTGATTGTAGCAAATGGCTCTGAGCACTATGGGACTCAACTGCTGAGGTCCTTAGTCCCCTAGAACTTAGAACCAGTTAAACCTAACTAACCTAAAGACATCACAAACATCCATGCTCGAGGCAGGATTTGAACCTGCGACCGTAGCGGTCTTGCGGTTCCAGACTGCAGCGCCTTTAACAGCACGGCCACTTCGGCCGGCTGATTGTAACAGCTGCTGTGGAAGATGTCCACGCAAACAAACGTGAAATGGAAGCATTTCATTACTAACAGTTCATGTCAGTCTGAAAATTTTGAAGTATTTGTAACACCTCGAATAGTATCCATCCCAGGACGTGGTTGGAACCGTTTTTTATGCGTTACCTTCCACACGGCAGAAAGGACAGAGAATCGTGTTCTTGTGTAGATATTCAGAAGGTGAATGTGCGTTAAGAATGAGGTCAGCTGCTCATGAATGTGCTGTTTAACGGGCACTTTGCCAAGTTTTCTATCTGTGTATTGGTCACAAGCGGCAAAAGAATCAGTTCCTGCATCACACGTATGTTCCTGTGGAACTGATTAGTATATGCATGACGGAATTATCAGTTCACGTTCGACTTATTTTATTAACAAGAAGTTATAAACATGAGCCGGCCGCTGTGGGAAGAGCGGTTCTAGGCGCTTCAGTCCGGAACCGCGCTGCTGCTACGGTCGCAGGTTCGAATCCTGCCTCGGGCATGGATGTGCGTGATGTCCTTAGGTTAGTTAGGTTTACTTAGTTGTAAGTTGTAAGTCGCATAGTGCTCAGAGCCAACCTTCCGTAAAAATAGAATCTTCAAATCTTAAATTCTCTAGAACCCCTTTTTACATTCAACTTCACTTCTCTTGCACTCATCTTCAACTTCACTTCTCTTGCACTCACCTCTATGAACGCTTGGTGGGAATTCGAAAAGTCAAGCAAAATATTACTTGTGTTTGAAAGTGCGATGATAAAAAAAAATTGCTTGTAACGCAACACTTCGAAGCATAAACACTATCGGGTCTGCCTTTCAGTCTTCCTGTTTTTTTCAAAAATTACTTTCTATAGTCCGATTCCTTGTTGTGGCAAGCTTGGCCAGGTCTTTACTACCCCTCACTTTCAAAACGCGTTTTCACTGGTAACTGTAATGAACTGCCCACGTCGAAACGTAACATAAAGCTGTGGAACCAACAGAGAGAGATACAACCGGATTCACGGCATGCAGTTTACTATCAATAACTTCCCCTGAAAGAATCTCACTCTCGCCTTCTTGTCCAAAATAATTAACACCATACACCGATACTGCTTCTGTTTCTTCAATTACAACATTTTCCCTCGTGGGTTTTGGTCTCTGTGGTGTTGAAGGTCTACTCTCAGTTTCCCAACTCCGTGTGTCTGCTGAATGGTTCTCTACCCCAATTATACGATTATTGTTTCTCATTTCCGGTCGACTCTGATTAACAGTCCCGTTATTTGGCGATTCATATTCCTCCTATTGGCGCTTTTCCTGCTTCAGATTCTTCCATACTCAGTGCTATTACTGTAGCCCCAGTTACTTTGGTAATGTGCTTGGTTTCCATATGTCTGCACATTCTCTCATGCCCATCATAAGGACTCCGAATACAGCCTCTGTAGTGTGGTAGCCTGTTAAAATGATTCGGTCCATGCTGCATTCTGACTCCACCTGGAGCTTCTTAAAGGCTGTGACCTCATGTTTACAAAAAATACTAGCGGTCGCTCGGCTACAGACTGTAGCGCCTAGAACAGCACGGCCACTACGGCCGGCTTTTACGGAAGGGTTACAAGTGTGTTGCCTGAAACGTTTCACTGAACCTCAATTGCGAATGGAGTCAGAGGGAAACAGTAGTTGTTTGAGTGAATGAAGTTTCGTACTACATGAACAACGATAGAATGAATTTATTGCAAGTGTTGTGAGAAACTGTGTTGGTTGTGTAGCGGGTGTGACAGAGGCCGATCACTTAGAATTGTAATATTTCGTATCTACATAGTGAGGTGTTCCCTGATTCGACAGAGACAATCAATTATTTTGTGTTCAGTGAAAGAGAACATCAAAAGTTTTTCTTAAAGTCATACCGCCTTCCCTCAAAATTTGAGGCTCAAGTGGAAAAGGAAATTACACTAACCTTAGGGCAAGATATGACTGATTGAGCGACGAGCAAATACAACTGACCCGTCATAATGGTATCAAAGAGGCATTTTATGGTTGGCCTAGTTCCGGATTCTCAGCAGATTAAGATCAGAAGCTAACAGAAACGGATAGGCCAGAATGTTTAGTGGAATTCTGCAGTAGCTTTAGGGCACACAAGTATTGTCCTCCATTGACTTGCACGTCTGTTACTGGCCGATAATACTACTCACGGGATGTCAAAAATATGTGGAAATTTTATGTTTAGGTACCTGTTACCAAATGAAACGGCTTCCTTTCGTAATGAACGTCCCTATTTCTGCATTATTAAGGAATTAACATGATCTTCGCTGAAGAGTATGATTACAATATGTGTTGATGATGTTTTTTGTGGAGAAATCACGGTCATACACTTTGACACGATATTGCATGGTTTGGAGCGAATTGGGGTAACCAACAGTTTGTAGAAACAGTGTATACGATACTGGTATCACGTGAAAAACCGAGGAACTGCCAGCACCAGCCACAGTGGGCCAAAAATATCTGAATATGGCTTTAACATAAGCACAAACCGGTCATAAACAAATGTTATTGCGATCTCGTTTGTGGTTTTAAACGAAGTTAGCACCCGATCGCTGCACTCCAGGTACAATGTTGTCTAAATTTATGAACATTCTAGTTGAAATAAAGGCAGTTAAGGAATACGCTATCCGCGCGACCGTTACGGTCGTAGGTTTGAATCCTGCCTCGGGCATGGGTGTGTGTGATGTCCTTAGGTTAGTTAGGTTTAAGAAGTTCTAAGTTCTAGCGAACTGATGACCTCAGAAGTTAAGTCCCATGGTGCTCAGAGCCATTTGAACCATATGAAGGAACATGCTTATGTCACTAATGTGAAGCTACTAAGAGCCTCCTTGGGATTTGTGATCGTTTTAAAATATTCATTAATTCAGATATCTAATTCCCATTACAATAGTGTAGCTTTACAGGGCAGAATGGTGCATGGAATTGGGACGAAGAAGTACAAAGATAATCTGTCGGTGTTAAAAATGTATTAGTGAATGTACCTACCTTAGTCAATCCGGATCTCAGTAGAACCTTTTGTATTATGAAGAGTAGCTCAGTTACAAACTATAGACCTGTTTTATTCCAAAATATTGTGGCGGATAAAATATCGGTAAACAATGTACTTTCCGACTCATGTTCTCTTCAGTTGCGTGCGAAATTACTCACTCACTTAACAGGTGGCCCTAGCTATCACCTAGGCGTTCCCCAAATTTTGGTATTTTTTGATGTGCATCTCTCTGTTTGCGGCACAATGATTCCACCATTAACTATATGGCATGTAACCATATAAAACCCACACATCTTCTAATATTTTGCTGTACAGTACTCCGCCATCTTCAGAGACTGAAGCTACAACACTCTCTCCAACCTTTTAAAACAGGTGGACAATAGCATTGTGTATCTAGCAACAGACACACACGTGCCAGAGATCTCGATCGGTGGCAAGGAAGTACAAACACGTGCGAAGTGAACCTGTGGCTGTGCGGTCGACGCACTCTGCGAAGTTGATGCAGCTTTGTGAGCTACAATTTCGTCGGGCAAAGAATGATCAGGTCAATGTAGCAACATGCCACAGACTATCTAAATGTACATCATCCCTCAGGTATCCATCTGACGAGTCGTGGAGGAGAGTACTTTTGGTACCACTAACTCATCCTCCATTCCCTGTTCCATTCGCGAATGGCGCATGGGAAGGATTATTGTCGGTAGCTTACTTACTAGCTCTAATTTCTCGAATTTTCTCGTTGTGGCCATTTCGAAAGGAGGAAGTAACATGTTATCTGACTCTTCCCGAAAACTGCTGTCTTGAAATTTCAGTAGTAAACCTCTCCGTGATGCACAGTCCCCCTCCAGTACTGTCTGACACTGAAATATTTTGAGCATCCCTGTAACGCTCTTGCGCAGACTAAACGACCCCGTGACGAAATGCGCCACTCTTCACTGGATCTTTTCCGACTTTTCTATTAGTCCTGCCAGGTAATTGTCTCAGATTAATGAAAAATATTCAAGAACTGATCGAAAAGCCGCCTTGGAAGCCACTTCTTTAGTGAATGAATTACGTTTCCCTTAGATTCTTCCTATGAATCTCAGTCTGGCATCTGCTTTTCTTACTATTTGTTTTCTGTGATTAGTCCACTTTAGGTGCCTCCGTATGGATAAATTCAAATGGTTCAAATGGTTCTGAGCACTATGGGACTTAACATCTGAGGTAATCAGTCCCCTAGAACTTAGAACTACTTAAAACTCACTAACCTAAGGACATCACACACATCCATGCCCGAGGCAGGATTGGAACCTGCGACCTTAGCAGTCGCACGGTTCCAGACTGAAGCGTCTAGAACCGCTCGGCCACACTGGCCAGCCCGTATGGATACTCCTAGATATTTTACAGTGGTTATAGTTACCAGCAATTTGTCATCAATGGTGTAGTTGTAAAGCAGTGGATTTCTTCTGCTATTTATGCACAGTGTATTACAGTTATACTACCTGTGAGATTCTATTGCAAGTTCCTGCACCATTCATCAGCCCACTGTCCTCTGGCATTGCTATCTTCAATAGACAGCAGCATCGTCTGAAAACAGCCTTAAAGAGCTTCCGGCGCATTCAGCTAGATCATTTATATACATTGTAAACAGTAACGATCCCACCACCTTTCCATCTACATCTACATCTACATCTATACTCCGCGAGCCACCTTACGGTGTGTGGCGGAGGGTACTTATTGTACCACTATCTGATCCCCCCTTCCCTGTTCCATTCACGAATTGTGCGTGGGAAGAACGACTGCTTGTAAGTCTCCGTATTTGCTCTAATTTCTCGGATCTTTTCGTTGTGATCATTACGCGAGATATATGTGGGCGGTAGTAATATGTTGCCCATCTCTTCCCGGAATGTGCTCTCTCGTAATTTCGATAATAAACCTCTCCGTATTGCGTAACGCCTTTCTTGAAGTGTCCGCCACTGGAGCTTGTTCAGCATCTCCGTAACGCTCTCGCGCTGACTAAATGTCCCCATGACGAATCGCGCTGCTTTTCGCTGGATCATGTCTATCTCTTCTATTAATACAACCTGATAAGGGTCCCATACTGATGAGCAATACTCAAGAATCGGACGAACAAGCGTTTTGTAAGCTACTTCTTTCGTCGATGAGTCACATTTTCTTAGAATTCTTCCTATGAATCTCAACCTGGCGCCTGCTTTTCCCACTATTTGTTTTATGTGATCATTCCACTTCAGATCGCTCCGGATAGTAACTCCTAAGTATTTTACGGTCGTTACCGCTACCAATGATTTACCACCTATGGCATAATCGTACTGGAATGGATTTCTGCCCCTATGTATGCGCATTATATTACATTTATCTACGTTTAGGGAAAGCTGCCAGCTGTCGCACCATGCATTAATCCTCTGCAGGTCCTCCTGGAGTACGTACGAGTCTTCTGATGTTGCTACTTTCTTGTAGACAACCGTGTCATCTGCAAATAGCCTCACGGAGCTACCGATGTTGTCAACTAAGTCATTTATGTATATTGTAAACAATAAAGGTCCTATCACGCTTCCCTGCGGTACTCCCGAAATTACCTCTACATCTGCAGATTTTGAACCGTTAAGAATGACATGTTGTGTTCTTTCTTCTAGGAAATCCTGAATCCAGTCACAAACCTGGTCCGATATTCCGTAAGCTCGTATTTTTCTCACTAAACGTAAGTGCGGAACCGTATCAAATGCCTTCCTGAAGTCCAGGAATACGGCATCAATCTGCTCGCCAGTGTCTACGGCACTGTGAATTTCTTGGGCAAATAGGGCGAGCTGAGTTTCACATGATCTCTGTTTGCGGAATCCATGTTGGTTATGATGAAGGAGATTTGTATTATCTAAGAACGTCATAATACGAGAACACAAAACATGTTCCATTATTCTACAACAGATTGACGTAAGCGAAATAGGCCTATAATTATTCGCATCTGATTTATGACCCTTCTTGAAAATGGGAACGACCTGCGCTTTCTTCCAGTCGCTAGGTACTTTACGTTCTTCCAGCGATCTACGATAAATTGCTGATAGAAAGGGGGCAAGTTCTTTAGCATAATCACTGTAGAATCTTAAGGGTATCTCGTCTGGTCCGGATGCTTTTCCGCTACTAAGTGATAGCAGTTGTTTTTCAATTCCGATATCGTTTATTTCAATATTTTCCATTTTGGCGTCCGTGCGACGGCTGAAGTCAGGGACCGTGTTACGATTTTCCGCAGTGAAACAGTTTCGGAACACTGAATTCAGTATTTCTGCCTTTCTTCGGTCGTCCTCTGTTTCGGTGCCATCGTGGTCAACGAGTGACTGAATAGGGGATTTAGATCCGCTTACCGATTTTACATATGACCAAAACTTTTTAGGGTTCTTGTTTAGATTGTTTGCCAATGTTTTATGTTCGAATTCGTTGAATGCTTCTCTCATTGCTCTCTTTACGCTCTTTTTCGCTTCGTTCAGCTTTTCCTTATCAGCTATGATTCGACTACTCTTAAACCTATGATGAAGCTTTCTTTGTTTCCGTAGTACCTTTCGTACATGATTGTTATACCACGGTGGATCTTTCCCCTCGCTTTGGACCTTAGTCGGTACGAACTTATCTAAGGCGTACTGGACGATGTTTCTGAATTTTTTCCATTTTTGTTTCACATCCTCTTCCTCAGAAATGAACGTTTGATGGTGGTCACTCAGATATTCTGCGATTTGTGCCCTATCACTCTTGTTAAGCAAATATATTTTCCTTCCTTTCTTGGCATTTCTTATTACACTTGTAGTCATTGATGCAACCACTGACTTATGATCACTGATACCCTCTTCTACATTCACGGAGTCGAAAAGTTCCGGTCTATTTGTTGCTATGAGGTCTAAAACGTTAGCTTCACGAGTTGGTTCTCTAACTATCTGCTCGAAGTAATTCTCGGACAAGGCAGTCAGGATAATGTCACAAGAGTCTCTGTCCCTGGCTCCAGTTCTGATTGTGTGACTATCCCATTCTGTACCTGGTAGATTGAAGTCTCCCCCTATTACAATAGTATGATCACGAAACTTCTTCACGACGTTCTGCAGGTTCTCTCTGAGGCGCTCAGCTACTACGGTTGCTGATGCAGGTGGTCTATAGAAGCATCCGACTATCATATCTGACCCACCTTTGATACTTAACTTAACCCAGATTATTTCACATTCGCATTCGCTAATAACTTCACTGGATATTATTGAATTCTTTACTGCTATAAATACTCCTCCACCATTGGCGTTTATCCTATCCTTGCGGTATATATTCCATTCTGTGTCTAGGATTTCGTTACTGTTCACTTCCGGTTTTAACCAACTTTCCGTTCCTAATACTATATGCGCACTATTTCCTTCAATAAGAGATACTAATTCAGGAACCTTGCCCTGGATACTCCTGCAGTTTACCAATATTACGTTAACTTTTCCTGTTTTTGGTCTCTGAGGACGGACGTTCTTTATCAACGATGATAATGTCCTCTCTGGTAAGCCGTCAGGTATTTTATCGTTTCGCCCAAGGGGGGGGTCCCTCTAACCTAAAAAACCCCCGTGTGCACGCCACACGTACTCTGCTACCCTAGTAGCTGCTTCCGGTGTGTAGTGCACGCCTGACCTGTCTAGGGGGGCCCTACAGTTCTCCACCCAATAACGGAGGTCGATGAATTTGCAACCATTATAGTCGCAGAGTCGTCTGAGCCTCTGGTTTAGACCCTCCACACGGCTCCAAACCAGAGGACCGCGATCGACTCTGGGCACTATGCTGCAGATATTAAGCTCAGCTTGCACTCCGCGTGCGATGCTGGTTGTCTTCACCAAATCAGCCAGCCGCCGGAAGGAACCAGGGATGGCCTCAGAACCCAAGCGGCAGGCGTCATTCGTTCCGACATGTGCTACTATCTGCAGCCGGTCACACCCAGTGCGTTCAATAGCTGCCGGAAGGGCCTCCTCCACATTACGGACGAGACCCCCCGGCAAGCACACCGAGTGCACACTGGCATTCTTCCCCGACCTACCCGCTATTTTCCTGAGGGGCTCCACAACCCGCCTAACGTTGGAGCTCCCTATAACTAATAGGCCCGCCCTCTGTGACTGTCGGGACCTTGCCGGAGAATCGGCCACTGGCCCAACAGGCGAGGCATCCTGTGGTGGCTCGGAAACGATGTCATCACCACTAGGAAGCACCCCGTACCTGTTGGAAAGGGGTAAGGCAGCCGCCACGCGGCCAGATCCCACCTTCGCCTTTCGGCCAGGCACGCGCGAGCCCACCACTGTCCGCCATTCACCCTGGAGTGATGGCTGACCGGTAAGATGCTCACTGCCGGAAGACGCAGCGACATCAGGGGTTCCATGTGATTCCAAGGCCACCGAAGTAGGCATAGGTCTCACCACAGTTGCCCCAACGCCACTACGAGCCGACGCCTGCGCCTCGAGCTCGATGAGCCTAACAGACAAAGCCTCCACCTGCCCCCGAAGAGTGGCCAATTCTCCTTGCGTCCGCTCACAACAACCACAGTCCCTACACATGACTATGTTTACCCTACTCTATACGGTGACAAATTCCCAAGATCATCTTCTGATGAGCTACTCTGATAATCAAGAAACACTCACTGAAATACGAGACGCGAAAACTACGCTAGGTTTTCCCAGAAAAACTATTTAAAAGCTAAGCGCAGCAAATAAGTACAAAAACGCTTTATACAAACAGTACTCGCTGCTGCTGGTGCTCTCGCTCTGGCTGTCACAAGACAACTGCTGATTCAAGTGACTAGTGGCTAACGGCCGCGAAACAAACAAAAGACGGTTTTAGGGCGCTTTCTGTTCTAAACGATCAAGAAAACACTAAGAAATCTAACACGAAGACTACGTAAAGTTTTATCAAGAACTGTTAGTTACTATGCAGAGCAGATAAACACAAATAGAATCCCTTCCTTAGTGGAAGGTCGTAAACAAAATGCAAAATAAACGCTTTATACAAACAGTACTCGCTGCTGCTGGTGCTCTCGCTCTGGCTGTCACAAGACAATGGTAACCGTGATATTACCTTTACATGGGTCGATTGTGCTCCGGTACGAGCGTCGTATGAGTTCTGTCTGCAAGGAACTCTTGAATCCAGTGGACAATCTGGTCGAATACTCGGTAAGCTCTTATTTTTCCACTAAGCGGCAGTGCTAGACAGTGTCAAATGTCTTTCTTAAGATAAGAAACACGGCATCAGCCTCGGTGGCGATGTTTACCGCTCTGTTTAACTCATGGAGGAACAGAGCGAGCCGAGTTTCACAAGAATTCTGTTTGCGGAATCCATGCTGCTATTTATAAAGGAGATTTTCATTCTCCAAGAACGAGATAATACACATTGGCACCTGTTCGATGTAAGTTCACAGTTCTGCTGTCCTCAATGGAAGGTAAAAAATCAGTTTTACTTTGTACCTGTTGAGGATCTGTCTTCTTCTGCATTATTTATGCTCACCTTCGGTTTTATTCGTAGTGCCTTATTTATCTTCTGTGGAGAGTACCTGTTGGCTTCTTTCAGTACAAAAGCTGCATATCTCAAACTTCCATCATCTTTGCTCTAACAGTTCTTCCATCGGTGAAATTAAGATGGTTCAAAAATTGTTGTAATTTATCTCAACATTGGGGTCGCGTCGTCTACAGATATCCAAAATACTGTGAGCTTCAAACTAGCAGATTCTAGCATCTTTTCCTCGAATCTCTTGAATAAACAACCTAAGCGCCAAGTGCGAGAAAGACAACATAGGTCTGTTTCAAACATTCCTTCTTAATGAAAATTATGAAGAGGTCGTAACATGTTTGAACAAAGCTGAAACCATTTTATGAAGGTTCATCGTAGTAAGAGATAACGATTCTGAAACGGTAACCTCTGTGGATAAGGGCACCATATCGAAGCTGAATAACAGCTCAGAACTGTTCAGTTTCTGAGCTTTAAGTTTGCCAATTAAGTGCGCAAAGCTGTGAAAGTGGTGAGCACATTTCCCCACGAAAACTCCTAAGAAAGGGTCTAAGCACAGGTACAGGCACATGCGTATTTTGGAAAACCTATGTTACTCACTTTTAGTGGCCCAGGAACATTTTTGTTATGTATCTTTCGACGTCTTTGAAGCCTCAGAGTAACCGCACCATTTGGTTTCAGTCTTCGAATATCTTATGGCTGATATGGGGAGGCATACAGAAGCGAAGCAGTCTTCCATACCACCTGGTTATTGGGGTCTACTGATCTTCCGATATGTGTTATCACTCAGTAAAGCGTACGTTTTATTATGACAGTCGTTTCAGGACATTAGAGCAGTGGCAACACCTTTACAGATAGTTGGACGACCGCCTCAGTATAATGGCGAAGCTTACGTAATGCAGGCTTCTCTCCTACAAACGTATTATTCCTTTACGGACGAGTCTCCATTAAAGCTCAGCCAGTTTCACGTCATCTCCCGCATCCACGGAGAGCGGTAGAACTGTTTCTTGAACGGAGATGATGAACATGGGTCTTTGCAAAATGGAATGAGTGCAAATTTCAGTCCTTTACTTAGAACCATGATTGTAGCGTCGTCCTGATCTCTACCTTTCATTTTTATGATGAAGCATCCAATAATAGTTTAATGCTGCGAATATGTCCTCTAAACCTGTCAGTCTGTCTCGATGTTGCTGCCTCACGAACCCAATTATAGGATACCTCCACAAACATCTTCCGGCGAAGACGGTACAGTTGTCCAGATACCGGGTCCAATTTTGGACGGCAGTAGCAGAAGGAGCTTTTCTTAAAATCTCTTTCAGGTAATTGCTTTTATAGAAGTACTAATCTTTTACTAATATCGCTCTCATGTGTGGTAGTTTATCCAATTTCGAAGACCTTATGCTCTCTCGCTGAAGGCGTACTTAATATGGAATTTCATGCATTTGCAGCACAATGAATATTCCAATAAAAAGTTATATCATTTTATAACGCATTGTCCATATATAACACGGTCATCATCAGACTTAGCCAAAAGAAATGTATCGCTTAACCTTGAAGATGTCTGTGGAATTACCCTACAACTCATGGAATAGTGTAGATAGTATGGCATGAATCAAATCAGAATTTGTTCATGATGTGGCCACATAGAGACAGACAGCATGGTTTATCCAGCTTGAAACATCTTTGTAGCACGAAACTGTTATTCGACGCTACGCAATTAACCCTAGCGATACCAACACCAACACTTAATCAGGGGGGGGGGGGGGGGGGGGGAGGGGGAGCTATTCTGTGCCCTTCCCAAGGAAATCAAAAAAGAAAACGAAATTCGTTTACTGTTATTAATTTATATTAACAACATACTTTTTAAATAGGTACTGATGTGTAAGTGGAGTCCAGAACTGGAAAATATCTTTGACCACACTACTAGCAACATCAACAAGCATTCAATAATGTGTACTTCCAGGCTGGAAATACTTTATGACGACCTCTAAAATATTTTAAAAATGCAGATATCGTTCATTGCTATTGACTTTTACTCATAAAATACTTTTAAAGGGATAATGATGTGCTGTTAAGGTCCTGAACTTGAAAATATTGAAAATGATATTCACTGTGGCAAGTGACATTCACTACTACGGCCAAATTTTTTGGGTTTAGTTTAACTCAAAAATTTATGGAATCTGATAGAAGAGTTATTTAAAACATTAATAGCTTATTTCAGATTTTTAAAGTATTAAGTAACTGTCCAAATAACAATATTTTCAAGAGGTATGCATAAATTATTCCTCCACTCCCCCCACACACAACTCTTTGTATTGTGAGGGTTGATAAGACAGGTAGGAATCTGTACAATGCTATGATCATGGTTCTAGGCAAAAGATTGAAGCATCCACCAATGCCAAATGTTTTGGCGATCCACGAGTTCATCAGTGCCATTGAAGAAGGTGTTTGACCACTGTCCATGCATTCAGTGGATGAAATAAAACCTGAGACTGGCCAGGCTGTTGTGGAGGCTCGCTTGCAAAGGAGCAATATATCTTTGGCAGAGAGACCCTCACTGGGTAAGCTTCGCCATTATATCCAGACAGTCGTTCTTCCGGCAAATAAGGGCAGTACCTCTGTATTAGTATTTCGTGCCAACAGCCTTGGTAAAATGTACTGGTTACTGAATGATAGCGCATACCAGACACAGCTAACCAAGGGATAAGGTAGAGTGGACTTCCAGAAATCCTGTGCCACCAATAGTCAATAATATCAGCACTCCAAGACTGTGCCATGCACTTTGCCTCGTTATTACGTTCCTACCTTACGTATTGAAATTGAAAGGGAAAACGTTATGTGTAATTCACACTGTTATGGCGGGCACAGCGCCACCATCTTTCTTCATGGCTACAAATCTTCCTTCCATATATTGGAAACTGTTCCTTGGAAGTTTTAACTCATCTTGATGTTCAATAAGAAATTTTGCCTAATCGTTATTATTGAAGGTAACTGAAACAAAAATTTTATGGAAAAAATATTCCTTATGAATGACGCGATTGCCACATTGAATTGGAGTTGTTAAATCGAGCGACGTCATTGCAAGGTTTCAGTCCCATCGATTTAAGAAAATTGTAATTCCCCTGTGTTAAGTGTTCTGCTTCCACTGTAAAGTGATGTTCCCATGGCTCCGTATATTGTATTGTCACTTCAGATGGAAACATGCTGCAGCTTCCTCACTGCAAAATTCAACTAGATACCCATTCTGATCTATGATGTTCAACTCAAGATGGTCTAATGTCTAAACAGTCACTGGGAGGTGAAAATGCAATGAAATGTGTGGCGATGACCTCCCGTCGGGTAGACCGGTCGCCAAGAGAAAGTCTTATTAGTTGACGCCGCTTCGGTAACTTGCTTGTCGGCGAGGAAGGTATGATGAGGAAGACAACACAACATCCAACGGAGAAAATTTCCAACGCAGTCGGGACTCGAATCCTGGACCCTCACATGGCATTCTGCCGCGCTGACCACTCAGGTATGGGGGCGAACACTGAGAAGCAAATTGAGTTGATAAGCAAGTCTGTAATTTTGTAGCGTAAATCCTCAGCAGGAAACAATATGTAGATTGTAGAACTAGTCTACTGCTAAGAAAAGTATTCATTGTCATGTGACGTTCAGCATGGATCGTGCTAACAGGTAGAAAGCTCGTTTGTTAATTTGACTCATAAATTTCATCAGTATGGTTATTCATGTCCACCTCTGTAGCTGAGTGGACAGTGTAGATGGCTGCCATATGGAGCATCTGAGATCGATTCAGTGTACTGTCAAGGATTTTACATTGATGGGAGGATTGCTACAGGGGGACTCAACCTCATGATGAAAATTGAGGAGCTACTGGACCGAATACTAGCGACTCAACTGTCTGGAAAGTCTGCAAACCGGTCTTGAAAGTCTGTAGACTTCCAGGAGGTCTGTGTGGTGACCACATTCCCCTCCATACCGTATCCGCACTATGTTTTGAAGCAGAGGATGATAAGGCGGACGGCAGACGTCCCTTGTGCCTTTATGGCCTGGATGATGAACTGAGACTATTCCTTAACACATGGCCCGCCGAGAAAAATAATGATCCTACTGCACTTTCATGCCTAAAGTCTATGGTTCGTTTTGTTGATTTTGTCTCTCTTACGAGCGCATTAGTGATTGCACACAACTCAAAGCGACGCAAGAAATGCTTTACATACACATTCAAATAATTAATATCACTGCACTGAGGGAAATTAGTTTGCTCTTAATAGGGATGGGTGGTCTTTTAAAGCACGACTGTAGGGCATCACATCTAAACCTCAGTTCGTGTAGTAACGTGCTTACTGCTTCATTTTATGCATTCATTAGGAGAAACGTTAAACAGAAATGGTAGCAGATATATGAATTGAAGTCTTGGAAGCATCGAAAATTGTGGAACACCGGGTTCTTGTCAGTAAGCTATCGTTGGAGTTCTTCAAATGATTTCAAACAATCATATGAATGAAAGTAGTACATGGTATTTCAGTCTTTTTTAACGTGTACATCCCACTGAGTGTCACTTCCTCCTGCAACATCTGAACTGACAGTCCCACATTCTACGTTTTCCCATGTCATCTTTGCAGACAAATTTTGCACAAACATTCTATGAAATCTTTAGATTTTGAGTTTCTCGACGAATTTAAGTAGATCTTTATTGTTAAGTGGTGCATCCAGTATTACAGTTAGGGCCATTTTTGTATAGACAGAACAAGTACTTTCCTGTATAGTTTTAAATATAGTTCCTTACAGATATCGGTGTCCTCCAACATCCTGTTATGCTACCTCGATACCTGTAGTTGCCCCTCTTCAGTCTGTATCTTTCTTACTGTTCGGGCTACGGCAGCAGCTCTTCCGGGCAATGAGCCAATAGCTAATAATCGAGCCAATGCTGGAGTCAGAAATCCAATGAGTCCACCACAGGACTTAGATGTTGGTAGAACTCTAGGCGTTTTCACACGGCTTTTACTTGAAGTCTGCATCGAAGCACTTTTAACCACTGCCACAACTGACAGTATGTAATTTTTGTTAAATCACCCTGCAAGTTCAGCTTCTTTTGTGTATGATGAGCTGCAGTCAGTATTTGCTTGACATTTATTCTCGCAGTCATATGGTTCAACAGTCAAATGACGTATACTATTGGGAAGAAGCAAATGACTAGAACTCTTCACCTGATTTTCGTATGTCTGCTAGACCTATCGCTTACTACAAGACTCTTGTGACAAGGTTGTATCTTCCACTCCCTCTTGTTGATGTCTGTCCATTTATATTAGCATACAGGAAGTTTATTAGAGCAATAAATAACAAACGTATAGCTCTTAAACATTTTTATACATAAATTCTTATGTGTAGCAGGGTACATGAAAATTATTTTGTAACACCATAGCGATATGTCTGTACCTGGCACAGTTGCTTCTTACATTTTCACTTGATGCACAGCCTGAATTTTAGTGATGATTGGTTGTTTCCTCTGATGGTTGGCAAGTTTTGCATGTCTACTCCAAAAGATAGCTCTACAATTTCTCGTAGAAACAGTAGACATACAGCTGCCACCTTAGCCAACTCTGTAGATCATGCTGCATTGCATAGATAGCAAGCACTAGGTTTATAAATGTATGATCCTGTATGTGTGAGTATTTTCTGTCGTCAAATAATTTTACTGTTCATGGGGAGTCCCTTGCAGAGACAGAATGTTAATCCTGTATCAGCAAGGGGGAGTATATGTTACCATGGAACAAAGCTACAGTCTGCACTGAAGCCCTACATAAACGAATCAGTTAGTCTGGGGATGTTATTTTGCTGTCACTAATTCCTGGTTAGGTGACTAAATTCAACATCATACCCACACTGATATGTTCAATACCACATTTCTTTAAAGTGTAGGTTATATGGCACTACACCCGAGTTGGACGACTGCTGCTGCTACAATGGCGTCACCTGGTCTGTAAGGAGAAAGAATTACAAATTATTAGTTAAACATATTCATGTTATCAACAGTATTTTCTATTCTTCATAGACACTAATACTTACATGATGACTGTCTTGCCGCTATAAACTTTGACATCGTCACTGTTTGAGAGTTCTCACTCGTCTAGCTTAGAAGTTTGTCGGCAGCTATAAATGTATAGCCTGGTATACAGTAATATTGTTATCTTTGATACTAAACACAGTGTTCGTGATTATATTAGGAGCAAATGTATGTTTCTAATCATTCAGAATTGTTTTCTTTAGTGGTTAAATATTTTTAAAAGAAATTATTCAGTTCCATTTGTGTTACAAATTTCAGTTTCTGAGTGTTCCAGTTGGTTTCTCCCCAGTGCAAAGTGGTATGACTGCATGATGATTTACGCCCCAGCGGAATACACAGCTGTGTGCCTCCTTAGCGAGAAGTAGATCTCTTAGTAAGAAGCAGTGTGTGGCTGTCATGAACCCAGCAGCAGCCTTTGTGTCTCAAAAACAAAGTAGGTAGCAGTTCATCCTAATGTGATGTGATGCATGTTGAGCATATGTATAGCCTATGTATGGTGTATTTACGATATATGCTGCGTATTTGGGGTGTATGTACGATGTCAGTGTGCTGTACATGCAGTGTACTTTTTGGCATAATTCCGACGGTTGTGGCATTTACCGTGTAATTACAGTGTATTAATGGTGTAGGCATAGCACATGCATAAAATCATAACAAATGGTTCAAATGGCTCTGAGCACTATGGGACTTAACTGTTGAGGTCATCAGTCCCCTAGAACTTAGAACTACTTAAACCTAACGGACCTGAGGACATCACACACATCCATGCCCGAGGCAGGATTTGAACCTGCGACCGTAACGGTAGCGCAGTTCCAGACTGTAGCGCCTAGAACCACTCGGCCACACCGGCCGGTCATAAAATCATTACACCCTGGCATCATGTTGGAGGTAAGTGGAGAAGTCCATGTGTGGAAACTACATACTTTGTAGACACTGTAGTTGCAGGTGAGATTGAATCTTAAACATACACTGATCATGACGACTGTGTTGCTTCATACGTTATCGACTATGGAGACAACGATTGATTGTGTATTCTGTCCCTTTACCTTAAACAATTGTACTCAATGGCGCTATATGTATGTACATTCTGAGGTAACGGGCGAGTTGCGGCGCCCTGGAAATATTCTAAGTTCAGAGTTGGCGGCCACCACTCGGGCCGCGCGGCAGGGCCGAGCTCGTTAGCATCCGCGTGGTGCCTCACAACGGCAGGAGCTCGAGGTCCATCGAGTACGTGTCTGGGAATTCGTAGGTGACTCTGTGGGCCGGGAGGGCTAAAGATGGCAGACTTTGTGAAACCTTAATGACAGACCTTTCACACTTCGTATAGATATTAATAGTAACCAGATGAATCACGATACCTCAAAGAGAAACATGTACATAACTATTATTTGCACGACGGTTCTGAAGGTGTAATCAGATTTTCAATATCTTTATTAGTTTAAAGTTTAGTATCCGACGGTAAATTATACAAGTAACACCCAGGAACGAATTTCCAAAATTTAAACGCTTCATCCGATTTCGTCGATCAACGTGTATTTAGAAAGCTATTAGTGTAAACGTAAATTGTTATTAATTACATGCATGTAACTTGAATAGTGAATGAGTTATTGGAGGTCAAAGAGGCTGATTACTATCAATAGCGTCAGGCCTAAAGTACTCCACAGTTACCCTACCTTTTGTTCTATTCCTTTGATATATGTTTATTTAATTTGCTTATGTATCTAATAATGTGTGTTCGATTGTGTTTATGGTGCAGCCGTAGGAATATTTATATAATTTCAAGTTATTTAGATGTAAATCCAGTACTTCGAATGTGTTTCGTTATGTTTGTGTGGGTGCATTGGATTGAAGACATGGCTCTAGAGCTCTAGCCAGTCACAGTGCTCGTGAATGGGGAGACTGGATGGAAGCGAGTTCGGGAGAGTGGCAGTTCTGGAGTATGGCACAGGACACGAGGAGTCCTGGACGTGACAGCGCGACGGACGCTCGGTCGCGACAGAGACTTGGAGAGTGTGGAGCGGTTTGCGTGTGGTCACGGCAGATAGAAATACCTTGAAGTGCCGACTAGTGCACTTGTGATTTCCGTGGCTTCTACAGTGGAGACATAGTGTGCGTTTGGAAGTGAATATCTCGCGAGTTATGCTGTTGTTCATAACTAATTACGTGCAGTAGGAATCAATCGTTTCCCTGTTATTCAGCGTATGTTTTATTTAATTGCTGAACCATCGACACCAATAAGTGTTTTGCAGAAATATACCACATTCTCAAAAGGACTTCTACTTTCGTATTCATCATTTAAAGTCGTTACGTTAGTATCTGCAGATTTTATTTAATTGCAATATTTACTTATAAATTTCAATGTTACATTCATAATTCTCAATTGCTGAGTGACAGAAACCTTCTACCATTCGATTCATGTGTGTATTCTTATCGTGTACTGTAGACTCAGCAGTATTTGGCCTGTAATGCGGCAACTACATATCCCAGCCCCTAGACAACGAAATCAGCCAAAACTTTTAATATTGCAACATTGAGTCGGAGGGTGGGAAGTTATTTGAAAGCCCGCAAGTCATGGAACTATCCAACTGAAATTTCTTCAAAATTTGTTTCGACAAAATGCTGTAGGTTTAGGAAGATCCCTCCTTTAGCTTCCTCCTGAAGGGGGAAACCCATAGTACCTCTTTGGCGTATTTTGCTATTCTTCCGCCACCTCACCACTCTGTAAAGTTGCGCCGGACAACGAAGGCCAGCAAGTGAATCAAGAGGATCGCGAGGCGGCACTGTTTCGGAGACGGCATGGTGAGTGGATCGTGCTCTTCGGAGCACGCTTAGTCTAAGTTTGATTTCTGGTCCGGATCCATGAGACATTTGGCTTTTCGATTACGTAATATTTGCGTTTAGCTAAGTTATTAACGAAGAGAATTAATGCTCTTTGGTACCAAGTGAAATTAATATTTACTTATAGCTGCGGTTTCCTTTTTGCGAATCATGAGTACCTCTTCTACATCACGTTATCTTCCTAATAACCAGTAACTGCTTTCGGTGCTGAATGCAATGAAAATCTGAATGTAGATCGAAATTTGCATGTGCAGAATTTTAGCATTGTTAGTTAATTTTTTGCGGGTTGATTTTGAGGTTGGCGTATACCCAAAATAGGACCATGCTATCGTGTCCTACTCAATTTGCCCATCAGGATGAATGCTCATAAGCCGAAGAAAATGTTAATAACGTGGGATTTATTAGAAATACTAGACCCTTAGTCAGTATTGTGGATTTGGAAGCTTGTTTGGCTTGGGTCAAATGGCTCTGAGCACTATGGGACTTAACAGCTATGGTCATCAGTCCCCTAGAACTTAGAACTACTTAAACCTAACTTACCTAAGGACATCACACAACACCCAGTCATCACGAGGATTCCTGGCCCCGCCAGGAATGGAACCCGGAAACCCGGGCGTGGGAAGCGAGAACGCTACCGCACGACCACGAGCTGCGGACGGAAACTTGTTTCCTTTAAGATCCGTCTGTTAATGGTAGAGTGTGTTGCTATGGAGATACTGTGTAACGACCCACCTTAGTTTTCGTCTCATACGAATATTGTGCGCTGTGATATTCAGAGCCTGTTGAATTCCCAAGAGTAACCTTATCGTAGCCTCTCTGAACAAAGATGACTTGTATATACTAAATGTAAGGAATGTTAATGGAAATACCCTGCCTTCTTAAGGAAACACATTAGTAAGAATATATTTGGAATACAATGTATATGTTGTTCGCTTCATGGAATATAATTCACTTATCATTCTATTCCCACGTGTATTACGGCATTTCGCTACATTCCCAATAAAATCACTAATGCAAGGAGCCCTGCTTGAAAAACGAACAACGAGTATTTAGTATGTCCCACTCTCCAGACCGTGGTGGTGAATTCTCAGTTTTAATTTCCATTATACTTTTCAAATAATGGGTTGGGTCAAGTACAAGTAAACTTCCATAGAGACTTTACAAGGCAATGTACACAGTGGAACTGGGATATAGTAACATTTTGTCTACTATATCTCAGAGTCATCGTATACTTTTCAAATAATGCATTGGGTCAAGTGCAAGTAAACTTTCATAGAGACTTTACAAGACACTGTACACAGTGCAACTGGAATATAGTAACAACTTATCTACTACCTATGAGAGTCATTGTAGATTGCAAAGGTTCATGGCATATGGTTGTACGAGTCACCCTAAAAACAAAAATATCAAATATGAATAATAATCAGGAATAGAAGCAGAAGGGGCTTAACCCTACCAATATCAAATTCGGGGAGGCTTCCTTAAGCTCACTTTTCTTAGATATTGTAGTGTAGTTCGTTATTTCATATTTTAAAATTGGAAAAAAAATATTTATTCATTTTAATGAATTCTTCTAACTGATGATTCCATAGCTGTTATAAAGTTTCAGTTAAACTTTATTCCAAAATTTGTTGTAGTAGTATATGTAATTTTCCGCAGTGAATGTCACATTCAATATTTCCAGATAGAGGACCTAATTTACACGTCAGTACATCTAATAAAAGCATTTTGTGAGTAAAATTCAACAATAATTAACGGAATTAGAATTTTTAGCTTTTATTTAGAATTGGTGTTAAGTACTCCCCCCTCCCTCCCCCCTTGATAATACATTTTATTGAAAGTGTCCTAAGAGTGTGCTAAGAGACATTCTCAATTTTTGAACCTTTGTAACAAATCAGTATCTGTTTGAAATACATATTGTTAATATAAGTAAACGTCAATTAACGAAATTTTTCTTTGTATTTGTTTCTCTGCGTGGTCATAAAGTGACCACCCCCCGCCCCCCTTTGGCATTGCACGTTATGGAATTATCGATGGTATTCCTAGGACCTAACGGGATACGGACGCCTTTTATATGGCGAACATGTCTGCATATCAGATACCACTGAACTTTGGGTTAGCTGTTACATTAAATTAAATGTTTAGTTTGTAATTTCTCATGCAGTATTCACGCCATTTGACTTGAGTACTGACTCACACAATTGAACCACAGCATAGGACTAAACTGTTGAGTGGTGTATGTATATTTTGGAGAATAAAATTTCCGTATCGGGAATTCTGTCAGTGAACATGTGGTACATCATTTATTTCACAGGAATGTACGTGTTTTGTGTTTAGTAAATTAAGGTGAGACAAAGCATTTACGAACTGTAACTAAGTGTTCCATATCTTTTTCAGATATGCAAGGGTCCACCAATTCGTATGCAAAAGGTCTAATCAATATTTGCCACTTTTAAGGGGAAAGAGCAGAACGGAATACCATTTAGTGTGAAGGAGGAACGTTTTTCCATAGCAAAGCAGCTTTGTGTGGAAATACAATATTAATCGACGAGCATGTGATTCAAGTTGACAACGAGTTGATCATAACTTAAGGGAAGGGCTACCTCTCATAACATCTGCAAAGGGAGGGAATAATCGTGGTAGCCGGCCGCGGTGGTCTCGCGGTTCTAGGCGCGCAGTCCGGAACCGTGCGACTGCTACGGTCGCAGGTTCGAATCCGGCCTCGGGCATGGATGTGTGTGATGTCCTTAGGTTAGTTAGGTTTAAGTAGTTCTAAGTTCTAGCGGACTGTTAACCACAGCAGTTGAGTCCCATAGTGCTCAGAGCCATTTGAACCATTTTTTAATCGTGGTAGCAGACATCCGGATGGAGTAGGTACAGGCCACAGTTTATGAATCTTCTACCCCAGGAACAATGCCAAATGAAGAGACGTCTGATGCACCTGAATTCTACCATACCACCTTCAAACATTAATGCCACAACATTTTCAATCTTTGAATGGGAAATTATATGAGATTGAGAACAACCTAGGGAAATGGATAAAAGCGCAGAAGACCAATTTAGAAAAGAAAATAGAAACACTGGGCGTTAACTTAGAGAAGAAAACCGATGCATGATTTGCGTAGGGTAAGAGTGCCACAGAGTAAATTTGAAGAAAAATGGTTAAAGTTACGTCTGATTTGCAAACAGTTAACCAATGGAGCTAAGAAAGAAACAGTGATAGTTAAGAAATTAGTCTTTGTTGTGGGTCAACTGGAATCAGGACAAAATAAATTGGAGGAACAGGAAGCACTGTATGCGAGTCAACAGCTCATCAGCCATCGAGTAGTGACGGAAATGTAGAAATTGCAGTGGTATCTAATGTGTGAACACTGGGTCAGGGTAAATGAGTGATTCGGAGGAGATATATATAGAATCAGTTGCACACTCGTGTTTGCTGAACCGAACAAATCTAACGGCATCCCATTTGAGTCAATTGATGTTTCAAAGTACTGCACTGAAAAGGTGTTTGAATGTTGTGCAGGTGTGGTTAAATTTGACGGAGCTAAACTTCTAACTGTTGTTATTTATAGATCCCCAGACTCCGATTTCACAACATTTTTGCTAAAGCTAGAGGAGGTTCTTGGTTCACTTTATAGGAATTACAAAAAGTTAGTTACATGTGGTGACTTCAATATTAATTGTATAAGTGATCGTGCAAGGAAGAGGATGCTGGTAGACCTCTTTAATTCATATAATCTTATGCAAACCATGTTCTTTCCAACGAGAGTGCAAGGGAACAGTAGAACAATCATAGACAATATTTTTGTTCATTCCTCATTGCTAGAAGGGCATTCTGTTAGCAAAAAGGTGAATGGCCTTTCAGATCATGATGCACAAATTTTAACTTTAAAAGATATTTGTGCTGCAACACGTATGAAATATAGTCATCAGCTGTTCAGGAAAGCTGATCCAGTTGCTGTAGAGACCTTTGTAAACCTTATAAAGGAACAAGAGTGGCAAGATGTTGATAGCGCTGATACAGTAGACGATAAATATAATGCTTTTCTCAAGACTTTTCTCATGCTCTTTGAAAGTTGTTTTCCGTTAGAACGTTTAAAACAGGGTACTAGCACAAACAGGCAGCCTGCGTGGCTGACTAGAGGGATAAGAATATCTTGTAGAACAAAGTGGCAATTATATCAAAACGTTACAAACAGTCAAAATCTAAATGCAGCAGCCCATTACAAACAGTATTGTAAGGTGCTTAAAAATGTTATTAGGAAGGCAAAAAGTATGTGGTATGCAGATAGAATAGCTAAGTCTCAGGATAAAATTAAAACCATATGGTCAGTCGTAAAGAAAGTTCAAATTCAAATGGTTCTGAGCACTATGCGACTTAACTGCTGAGGGCATCAGTCGCCTAGAACTTAGAACTAATTAAACCTAACTAACCTAAGGACATCACACACATCCATGCCCGAGGCAGGATTCGAACCTGCGACCGTAGCGGTCACGCGGTTCCAGACTGAAGCGTCGAAACCGCACGGCCACACCGGCCGGCGCGTAAAGAAAGTTGCTGGTCTGCAGAGACAGGTCGAGGATATAGAATCAGTGCGTAGTGGGAATGTCCGTGTTACTGATAAGTCGCATGTATGTACAGTATTTAATAATCACTTTCTGAATATAGCAGGTGAACTAAATAGAAACCTAGTCCCAACAGGGAATCATATAGCGCTCTTAGAAAAAAGTGTTCCGAGACTGTTACCTGAAATGCTCCTCCATGATACTGACAAGAGGGAGATTGAGTTAATAATTAAATCACTAAAGACCAAGAACTCTCATGGGTATCACGGGGTATCTAGCAGAATACTGAAGTATTGTTCTATGTATGTTAGCCCAGTTCTCAGCCATATCTGTAACTT
Organism: Schistocerca americana; assembly: GCF_021461395.2. Taxonomy (NCBI): domain Eukaryota; kingdom Metazoa; phylum Arthropoda; class Insecta; order Orthoptera; family Acrididae; genus Schistocerca; species Schistocerca americana. Next base: position 974,750,543 of record NC_060130.1, on the reverse strand, counting down.
TTCCTTTAGGAGTGGTCGGTTTCCTGACCGATTACAGTACTCGGTAATGAAGCCACGTTATAAAAAGGGAGACATTGATAATGTTGACAATTTTAGACCTATTTCTATGCCATCGGTGTTTGCTGAAGTTATCGAGAAGATTGTATATACAAGGTTACTGGAGCATTTAAATTCACATAATTTGCTGTCAAATGTTCAGTTTCGTTTTAGAAATGGTTTAACAACTGAAAATGCTATATTCTCTTTTCTCTGTGAGGTTTTGGACGGATTAAATAAAAGGTTGCGAACGCTAGGTGTTTTCTTTGATTTAACGAAGGCTTTTGACTGTGTTGACCACAAAATATTACTGCAGAAGTTGGACCATTATGGAGTAAGGGGAGTAGCTTACAATTGGTTCGCCTCTTGCTTTAAGAACAGAAAGCAGAGGGTAATTCTCCGCAATATTGAGAGTGGTAGAGATGTTCAGTCCCAATGGGGCACTGTTAAGTGGGGCGTTCCCCAAGGGTCGGTGCTGGGGCCACTGCTGTTTCTTATTTATATAAATGATATGCCTTCTAGTATTACAGGTGATTCAAAAATATTTCTGTTTGCTGATGACACCAGCTTGATAGTGAAGGATCTTGTGTGTAATATTGAAACAGTAACAAATAATGTAGTTCATGAAATAAGTTCGTGGCTTGTGGGAAATAATTTGATGCTAAATCACAGTAAGACTCAGTTTTTACAGTTTCTAACTCACAATACAACAAGAACCGATATTTTGATCAGACAGAATAGGCATATTATAAGTGAGACGGAACAGTTCAAGTTCCTAGGCGTTCGGATAGATAGTAAGCTGTTGTGGAAGGCCCATGTCCAGGATCTTGTTCAGAAGCTAAATGCTGCTTTATTTACCATTAGAACAGTATCTGAAAGACACTTCAACACGAAAAGTAGTCTACTACGCATATTTTCATACGCTTATGCCGTATGGTATTATTTTTTGGGGTAATTCTTCTGATTCTAAAAGGGTATTTTTGGCTCAAAAACGGGCTGTTCGAGCTGTATGTGGTTTAAGTTCGAGAACCTCTTGTCGACCCCTATTCAAAAATCTGGGAATTCTGACATTGCCCTCCCAATATATATTTTCTTTAATGTCGTTTGTTGTTAGCAATATTAGCCTATTCCCAAAAGTTAGCAGCTTTCACTCAGTTAATACTAGGCAGAAATCAAATCTGCATGTAGAATGCACTTCCTTGACTCTTGTGCAGAAAGGAGTGCAGTATTCTGCTACATCCATTTTCAATAAGCTACCACAAGAACTCAAAAATCTTAGCAGTAGCCCAAACACTTTTAAGTCTAAACTGAAGAGTTTCCTCATGGCTCACTCCTTCTACTCTGTCGAGGAGCTCCTGGAAGAGCTAAAAAATTAAGCAAATATGTTTTTTTATATTTCATTTTATCTGTTTCTAATATCGTGTTATAATTTCATGTATTGACTCGTTCCATGACCATGGAGACTTCTCCTTAATTTGGTCCCATGGAACAATAAATAAATAAATTATTGATCTAGAGGAAGACAAAAGGAGGTGACATTTCATTTAGGTCCAAAGATACACACAATCCCTTGATCCCATGAACGAGCAGCATTTACGTATATGGAAGGAGAAATCTGAGGGTGCAATGCTCATTTGTAAAGAGTTCACTTTGAAGTCAAGGTCTTCCAAGATTAGGAACATACAGTGATAACCTAATCCATTTGCTCTTCGTAACGAATGCCCACAAGGCGAAAAATTTATTAATACCTTATGATCTGTTAGAATTACTAGACATTTGGTTAGTGTGGCGAATTTAGTTACTTGTTCCTTTTAAAATTCATCTACACACATAAAAAAAAGTTTTGCATCACCCTAGTTCCCGAACTCCTGAAGATAGACGTTGTGGATATTATATCACAGACACTGTCCCTTTGACTGTTCCGAGATGTCACTAAACCCGCACAAAGGCGTAAAGAACATTGCATGAGCAGCGCTTATTAGACGCAGGCTTCGCATAGGCGATCAGTTCCAGTCATTCCACCAGGAAGGAGGTACAACGCTTGTGTTGTCTTTAGTTCAGCCATGCCTAGATGGTCAGTACTGCGGCTCGATGGCGTCGGCATTGTTACATTGGGCCAGGAAGGGCTCTCAGTGAGGGAAGTGTCCATTCGTGACGGACTGAAGCAAAGCGATGTTGTTCAGACATGGAGGAGATACAGAGAGACAGAAAGTGTCGATGACATACCTAGCTCAGGTCGCCCACGGGCTACGGTTGCAGTGGACGATATTTACCTATAGATTGTGGCTCGGAGGAATCCTAACAGCAACGCCAACATGTTGAATAATGCTTTTCATGCAGCCATGGGACGTCGTGTTACGACTCATACTGTGCGCAATAGGCTGCATGACGAGCAACTTCACTCCCGACGTCCATGGAGTGGTCCATCTTTGCAACCATGACACCATGCGGCGCGTTACAGATAGTCCCAACAACATGCCGAATGGACCGCTCAGGATTGACATCAGGTTCTCTTCACCGATGAATGTCGCATATGCCTTCAACCAGACAATCATCGGAGACATGTTTGGAGGCAACCCGGTAAGGCTGAACGCCTTAGACACATTGTCCAGCGAGTGTAGCAAGGTGGAGGTTCCCTACTGTTTTGGGGCGGCATTATGTGGGTCCGACATACTTCGCTGGTGGTCATGTAAGGCGCCATAACGGCTGTACGATAATTGAATGTCATTCTCCGACCTATAGTGCAACCATATCAGTAGCATATTGCCGAGGCATTCGTGTTCATGGACGACAATTCGCGCCCCCATCGTGCACATCTCGTGAATGACTTCCTTCAAAATAACGACATCGCTCGACCAGTGTGGCCAGCATGTTCTCCAGAGATGAACCTTATGGAAGATGCCTGGGACAGATTGAAAAGGACTGTTTATGGACGACGTGACCCACCAACCCCTCTGAGGGATTTACGCCGATTAGCCGTTGAGGAGTGGGACAATCGGGACCAGGAGTGCCTTGATGAACTTGTGGATAGTATGGCACGACGAATACAGGGATGCATCAGTGCAAGACGACGTGCTACTGGGTATTAGAGGTACCGGTGAGTACAGCAATCTGGACCACCACCTCTGAAGGTCTCGCTGTATGGTGGTGCAATATGCAATGTGTGGTTTTCATTAGCAAAAAAAAGGGCGGAAATGATGTTTATGTTGATCTCTACCAAAGTTTTCTGTACAGGTTCGCAACTCTGGGAACCGAGGTGATGCAAAACTTTTTTTGATGTGTGTATAATGATAGTGCATGCTGCTATGCGGTTCCTGTGCTACCTCCCCCATAGTTTTTCACTGAGGCGAGTGATGTATGTTGTCATATTCGGAGTATATTGTATTCCCAAGTGTATCCATATCGTGCGGTCTTTGAGGAAAGATCCCTTGCCGAGACCATACGACAAGAATCTGCAAGAGAAATTTTTCCTCTCTTAAGGAACCATATTATTAAGATTGTTCTTGGCATAAAGCATGTGAGTTGAGAGGGAAGAGCTATCAAACTAATGTATCTTCGCTCCACAGAATATAATTCACTTATCATTCTCTTCCCATGTGAGTTGTGACATTTCGCCATATCACCTGTGGAATCACTGGTGCAGGGAGCCCCGCTTGAGAAATGAATGAAAACATTTAATAAAACCCATTCCCTTGATTCTTACACTGAAGTCGCAAAATCTGTTTCATTCGGTCAAATACAAGTAAATTTTGCTGGAATTCACATGGTGGACTTGAGATGTAGTGACGGTTTCCCTTCTACTGCAAAGAGTCCTGGTAGTTTCCCAAATCCCACAGCATATAGCAAAAAGTGTGATCCGAAACAAAAAAAGTTAAATGAGAATAACAATCAGGATAAAATGCAGGAGAGTTTTAAACGAGTCACGGACTCCTTTTAATTCTCACATCCGTAAGTATTTGTTGTTTGACGTTTATGAGTCGTCATCAAGGTCACAACTTTGAAGCATCATCTATTTGCCATCTTTCGGAAAACTGCTATAAAATGGGTTGCTGGAGCAGCTTTTCTACTATTTCTTGCAACAAACGTATCACCAAGCATCATTAAAACGGAGAAAAATTGTTTGAATTTTTTGAAAGTATCATTCTACTATGTTTTCTGCGAAAATAAGTCTCAGTTACAGCTTAATAACAAAAAAATGGTTCAAATGGCTCTGAGCACTATGGGACTTAACATCTGAGGTCATCAGTCCCCTAGAGCTTAGAACTACTTTAACCTAAGGACATCACACACATCCATGCCCTAGGCAGGACTCGAACCTGCGACCGTAGCGGTCGCGCGGTTCCAGACTGAAGCGCCTAGAACCGCGCGGAGACCCCGACCGGCTTAATAACAGCTTAGCCCAACGGATTCAGAGTGAACAATGACATGATTGCTTGGAAGGTTCATGCAGGATGCGGAAAAGAGGTGGTAATGTTAATCTACGAACAGTCGCAAGATTGTGTGGAACGTCTGCGCATAATGCGTGAAAGTGGCGGTAGTGTTTAGTGGCTTGGTGAAAGATGAATGACTCACACAGGTGAGATCTACTTCTACAACGCAGAGAGCTCCACCTGCGGTACTGCTCTGCTTTCAGGGCCGTCCACCTTTGTGGGATATAAATTTCCAGTCGGTGAGCAGCTTCTTGGGAATCCAGCTGTGACCAGCGATAAAGCAGCCCTCGCGCCACCGTCCGCCGCGAACGAACCCAAACCCTAATGTGACTGAACCACGAAATTGACGCCAAAAAATTCTGTGCCTTTACGGAAACTCTTTTTTCCACAAAAGAGAAGCACATGATCGTTTACCCAGTCTGTTTAACTGAATGACCTCTGCTAAAATTTTCTATAAGCAGTGTGTCATAATATAGCAGTCACTAGGAGTAGTATCAATATGAATATCCACGTCCTCCTCTAAGTATGTGTGCGGGATTAACAGTGTAGAAGCATCGTCAATGAGTCTTCACAAGCATTAATAGGTGAAATTTTAAAGATTTGGTAGGTCCCAGGTAATTAGAGGGGTGAACCATTTGGTATCAAATTTTGTACTTTTTTCCTGTAATGGAAGACCAATATAAAAGAATTACGATATACAAACCACTACCCTTAATATCTTTTTCCTTGTCCTGAGAGAAAGGCATTATCGCTTAACTTGTTTCTGCTAGCAGCTGAAAATTCTACCATGAATGTCTAAATGTACTGATCCTGTTTTGTCATTTCTTGTCTGTGAGGCTGTCACAAGATTGTATGAGTTCACAAGTTAAATTAGCAATCGTGCTGGACTGTAAGTTCCAATATTTTGTTTAATTAGTCACTTTTATTTTGATCGTCACTGAAAGTTTCACTAAGACGAAATGTCTGAACACCATATACTAATATTTACATGCCGTTCGTTGTGGCCGAGCGGTTCTAGGCGCTTCAGTCCGGAACCGCACTACTGATACCGTCGCAGATTAGAATCCTGCCTCGTTCGTGGATGTGTGTGATGTCCCTACGTTAATTAGGTTTAAGTAGTTCTAAGTCTAGGGGACTGATGACCACAGATGTTAAGTCCCATAGTGCTTAGAGCCATTTAAACCATTTTTGAATACTTACATAACACCACTTAGCCCTTACCTTAGATAATTTCTGAAAACGGATTTCAGTCGCTATCATATGGTTAGAGAAATATTGATGAACCTTTTGTGTGTATTTTCATGAAGTCGCGCAACTGATCGACAGAACAGTGTTTGTAAACACTTTGGACCCCATTCACGGGGATATGGAGAATTTATGAATGGGGTTTAACATCGCTTCTGATATAGCTTCTTTAGAGACAAAATAGAAGTACAGATAGGCCAAGGATGTACAAGGGATGCGTCCCTGTCCTTCAAAAATCGTTTTTGCGAAAGCATGGAAAACCCGAACTGGGAGACTGAATGAGAATTTGAAGCCTGTTTCTCTTTAAAGCGAATCCTGTAGCAACCCACTGTTCCAATTCACTTGGAGTGCACTCAGTTCTGAGTATGTTTCTAAGGCAACAGTTGCATCGTTACGAAATATGGAGATGGCCTCACCACCTCTTCAAACTAACCAATGTACGATAAAGCCAACTATATTGGACTAATACAGCCGAGTACGTAATCTTGTACCGCCAGTATTCTACATAAACCAAAGTAAAATTGTGCATACAGTAACGCAGCGTAAGAGGCCTCTCAGTATTCTTTACACGCATAAATAATTTATGGAACAGGATCGGCAGCACTAGCGCCCTGTTCGCTGAAAATACTGTCCTTAAGTGGCAAGTATCGTTGTTTTTCTATCGCAGGGACATACGGAAGACTGACATATTTTCTGTTCCGACGTAACGAAAGCGCCGGCACGAAGATGAAGAACACAAGAGTTGAGTAGGGTGTGAGACGACGTCACCCAATAGCCCGCTGACTAGGACCGCACCTAGACAGGAGCGGCCTCTATATGAAGAGAATAAAAGGGCCCCTGCTGCCAGCCTCAGCAGGTGAGTAGAGTCGGACACGCCTTAGAAGAGAGCTCTACGATACCCATTAATAGTGATCCACAGACTGTGTGACAAACTTGCATGAACATTGTATATAGGAAAAGGGCACTGATTGCGTGTCATCCATCGCTTGCGACACGTTCTTGTGAACCAAAGTTAAGTATTGTCAGCCTACTTTATTGTAATAAATACCATGAGTGTGATTTGCTTGAATCGTTGTTTAGCTATAAGAGAAAACAACATCCTTTAGGCACCCTATAAGAGGCGAGTGGGCAGTCCACCACATTTTCCACATCGTGTAACACACAGCAGCTTTATTTAACGTGATGAATGTAAGACAATGCTTCCAACAAGGGGGAAGAACGGTATAGCATCTGATTAAAAGTTTAGTTTTAAACATTTAGTGCGGGTCACAAGGATTTAGGGGTAATATCAAGAAATCACATGTAATGGGTCGATCATCTAAAATAAGTATTACGGCAGGTGAACGGATGACTTCGGTAGTCCAGAATATTTATCCAGGATGTCCTTCATCATCTACAAATAATGGGTAATGCCACACAATTTTTCTGGGTAACAGAGCACTAAGGAACTCGGGGAAACTAATTAGCTATGCAGACAACAAAGGGATGTTTAATCAGATGTTTGAGTGTGCCGTCCCCCCACACCCTTTCATCTCACTGTTGAGGTAGAGAGTCATGGACAGAAGGGAAGAAAAGTGGCTGGAAGTAGCAGACAGCAAGCTGCCATTAGTTAAGTGAACAATGCGACAGTGGCATACCTCCTTGCAGCCATGGTGATGAGATGTGGTCCTTCTCACTTACAGTCGCATAACACACAGACCTGTGATACACGATGTCTTGCTCCAGCGAGCGGTCCCTGCAATGTATGGTACAGATTAGAGTGCGCCATACTTTAGCTGACTCTGTTTTACTTGGCGACGAGGGGGTTGTGACAATTTACCTGCAGCTTTTCCCTCTGCTTTATCTTACGCCTTAGGATTATATGATATGTTCGGGTTTCTCCCTTAATTATTACGGAGGCCTATTTAGTCTGTTATTAGATAGGTAGTTGGATCATCCTTGTTTTCTGTAAGTTATGTGGAAACCAGATTCCTTTTTGTACCTACTTTAGCCTCTTTCTCGTACAGTCTGTGTTGTAATAGAACATTCTAATAAATTTGACGAAATTTGTAGTATTTGGAACACATCTGATACTTCGTCGTTTGTCGTCCATAAACTACAAACACACACACACACACACACACACACACACACATACACACACAAACATACGCACACACACACACACACACACACACACACACACACACACACACACACACACACACGGGCGCGTACGCACACGCACACGCACATGGAACACTAAGGTTTGTTTGAAGGGCTGTAAAACAAACCACATGCAAGCCCCCTGAGACAATAATTGTAGAGTACTGTTTCTGTATTTGGAATTCTTCTCAAGGAGACATGACAATAGACATAAACGAATTCAGAAATTCAATGGTTGAACGGTAACAGCTTAACAGAGTTGGTACCAAAGAGTATTATAAATGCTCGCGGAATATAACGGGAATCCTTAGAGAAAAGACAAAGTATTTTTAACGATATCCTGTTTGGTAAATTTTGGCAATCACTTTTTGAGTAAGACTCCGTGACAATTCTGCTGCGACAGTTTTATAAATCGTGTTGCTATCATGGTAATAACATAAGATCAATTACTACAAGTACAGAGGCATATTAACGAGAGGGAGAGGGGAAAGTCTCCTAGCATGCTTAGTACAGGTAATGCTGGAACGGAGAGGGAAGTTTTCATATGTAGGAAGTAAATATCGGTGCAAACACTTTAGGATTCACTTCAACAACAGTTTTTTCCCGACAGTTTGACCTTATTCAGAGAGGTGTCACACAATGGCTTTATATATTTGAAAACCAGTGAGTACTTCCTACCACTCTGTAAGCTCGACGCACACCTGAAACTCCTGTTTCCTGTGTTCAACCTTTCGCTGTCAGACACGAACACTCTGCTGGCAACTCGTTTTGACAGTACACAGTCAAATACCCTAGCCACAATTGGAGACAAGAGCTTGTTCCTCCTTAGATTCTGACGAACAGAAAATATCACCTCTTACTCTTTGCGACTATACAGAATAAAACGTTCTATTCACAACAGGAGGCAAGCGCGAAAAACGCTTATTGTTCTATTCATTGTGACACACAGAAAAATCAAATACTGCTCTCTCCCGCTAGAGACAAACACTATATTGCTTGTTATTCCGCAGAAAGCAGAAAAATGAAGATAATAGCGGTTGCTAGATACTTACCGAAAACTCAGTTCTCCTCCCTCGAGTGCCTACAGCCTTCTCGGCTTCCTACTGCAGCTGTGTTGATGTGTCACTCTATAGTGAGTTCGAAGCTCAGCGATGTTTCGGTGACATGTACTGTTCCTAAATGCTACTTCTTCGACTGCTTCTTAGTAATGATTCACTTGTCCCTTTGGATGATGGAGAAGGACAAACTGATCAATGTGCGGTGAGGCCCCTTGTTAGAAAACTACCGGCTCCAAGTTACAAGCGAAATTCGTTTGATACCTCTGACAGTGGACCTGGTCTACTGCGAAATCTTGGCATTCCGTATGTTGAGCGGAGGTCATATGGATCACAACAAGAAAACAGTGTCCATTAAAGAGGTCTTCTAAAGTGCATACCTTAAGACTTATTACCACGTGTCCAATTTTGTTTGTGTAAGAAACATCTTCACCATCCGAACAGGTTTTAAAGTGATCACAGAATCAGTGTGTATACTTGTTTCTCAGGGCTCCCGAACGAGTTTCTCTCGTAGTGTGACATTCTCCTTGAAACGTCCCCTTTGAACAATTATACAAGACTGTGCTTAAACTGACACATAATATTTTTAGCGCAACGCAATCTGACTTTCAAAAATCCCTACAAAAGAATGGCCCTGACTAACATTAACCTATACGTTTCAGAAATCACTCACCTCACAAAAGGCCGGCCGATGTGGCCGTGCGGTTAAAGGCGCTTCAGTCTGGAACCGCGTGACCGCTACGGTCGCAGGTTCGAATCCTGCCTCGGGCATGGATGTGTGTGATGTCCTTAGGTTAGTTAGGTTTAATTAGTTCTATGTTCTAGGCGACTGATGACCTCAGAAGTTAAGTCGCATAGTGCTCAGAGCCATTTGAACCATTCACCTCACAAAACTCTTCGTTACTCGAACTACTGCAATACAGCGAGCGCCACTACTGTCAGCTAAATAAAAGATTCAAAATACTGAAGGCACTAAATACTGATAGGCATAGTTGGCAAATGAAACATTTTGATAGAGAACAAACAATGAATTTACCATAATAGTGTTCAAAAGTCATAATATATATATCAGTCCATGAATCCAATATTACAAATTTACTCTTTCTGCTGGACACACGTCCAGATCGTTCACTTTCTAAATTCAGCTATCTCTCCCCACATCTACCACTGCTGGCGGCTCACCTCCAACTGCGCAAACCCTACGCGCTGTTAACAGCCAACTGCCCAACGCTACAATGGCGAGTATTACAACAATGCCAACCAGCCACAGACTGCACACAGCACAGCCAGTGATTTTCATACAGAGCGCTACGTGGCGTTACCAATAAGAAAACCTAAACAGCCTACTTACATAGCCCCGATGCTCAACACAAAAATATTTACAAATTGTTTAGGGCAGTGGCCAATACAGATATGAAAAAAATTTTTCATAATTACAGTAACAAAGATATTAAATGCACACTCTTATTGATACAATGTTGGTGCAAAGCTAAAAATTTTTCACAGTCCATAAAGACAGTCCTGATCGTTAATCACAGTAAAATTTTAGTGTTTTTCTCAAAGTCTGAGCAGTAAAAGAAAATGCACATGGAAGTAGTGGATTTCCATGCAGTCTTGAAGAAGTAGTGTTGTCCTTCCAACGGAAAGACAGTGCCGACTCTTGACATGCAGACAGGTAATGGGCCACAACAGAGCAAACCCACCGCAGAGTCAGTCGAAGTTTTGAAGAGTATTGGTAGGTAGGTCATCACAGAGTAGACCCACTGTAGTCCTGGCAGAGATGACGGTATTGGTGGGCCACCAGAGGTGCAGACCCAGTGCAGTCAATGTAGAAATAATGGTATTGGTGGGCCATCAAAGATGCAGACCCACTGTAGTCCTTGTAGAGACGGCCAGCAGTCATCTGTTGCGACTGTGCTGGTGCACAATCACCATCGAAGAGTCTTGCGGAGAATATAGCAAGTCCATAAACCACCACTCTTTTTTTTCACATATTGTGCATATACTATGACCAACAGAAATATGTGCAGTGAAATGAATACTTACAAGTTACTTAATTTGATGAACTGGTGTCAATTACAATTTTATAATATGAGAATACAATAACAAAGGTACAAAATACATCATTAAAGAACATAACAGTAGAGGTAACATTTGTAGTAACACAGACTTTACAAAAGAATAGAAATAAACATATACATCAGTGTTACAGGAATTATGAAATAAGTAAATACATAAAATAATGAGAATAGTTTTTGAAACATTATTTTCCCATATGAGCATTGAAACAAAAAAGAATAAATAATGTCTAAACATCTTTACAAAGTAAATAACATAGTATTAGAAAAATTCTACAACATAACAACATCAGCTAAACACATAAAGACAGGAAAAGCACAAATACACAAGGGTACACAAACGCATAGAGGGATAACACAAAAGGAAAGGACAGGGTTTGTTTTACTGCAGTATTTTGCATGGAGATCTCCCTTCGTTCATCATTATTCATAAAAAGTCCTATCTAAGCCTGCTTTCTGTAATCTGTTCACAACCTCTTTCAAAAATACACTCCTGGAAATGGAAAAAAGAACACATTGACACTGGTGTGTCAGACCCACCATACTTGCTCCGGACACTGCGAGAGGGCTGTACAAGCAATGATCACACGCACGGCACAGCAGACACACCAGGAACCGCGGTGTTGGCCGTCGAATGGCGCTAGCTGCGCAGCATTTGTGCACCGCCGCCGTCAGTGTCAGCCAGTTTGCCGTGGCATACGGAGCTCCATCGCAGTCTTTAACACTGGTAGCATGCCGCGACAGCGTGGACGTGAACCGTATGTGCAGTTGACTGACTTTGAGCGAGGGCGTATAGTGGGCATGCGGGAGGCCGGCTGGACGTACCGCCAAATTGCTCAACACGTGGGGCGTGAGGTCTCCACAGTACATCGATGTTGTCGCCAGTGGTCGGTGGAAGGTGCACGTGCCCGTCGACCTGGGACCGGACCGCAGCGACGCACGGATGCACGCAAGACCGTAGGAGCCTACGCAGTGCCGTAGGGGACCGCACCGCCACTTCCCAGCAAATTAGGGACACTGTTGCTCCTGGGGTATCGGCGAGGACCATTCGCAACCGTCTCCATCAAGCTGGGCTACGGTCCCGCACACCGTTAGGCCGTCTTCCGCTCACGCCCCAACATCGTGCAGCCCGCCTCCAGTGGTGTCGCGACAGGCGTGAATGGAGGGACGAATGGAGACGTGTCGTCTTCAGCGATGAGAGTCGCTTCTGCCTTGGTGCCAATGATGGTCGTATGCGTGTTTGGCGCCGTGCAGGTGAGCGCCACAATCAGGACTCCATACGACTGAGGCACACAGGGCCAACACCCGGCATCATGGTGTGGGGAGCGATCTCCTACACTGGCCGTACACCACTGGTGATCGTCGAGGGGACACTGAATAGTGCACGGTACATCCAAACCGTCATCGAACCCATCGTTCTACCATTCCTAGACCGGCAAGGGAACTTGCTGTTCCAACAGGACAATGCACGTCCGCATGTATCCCGTGCCACCCAACGTGCTCTAGAAGGTGTAAGTCAACTACCCTGGCCAGCAAGATCTCCGGATCTGTCCCCCATTGAGCATGTTTGGGACTGGATGAAGCGTCGTCTCATGCGGTCTGCACGTACAGCACGAACGCTGGTCCAACTGAGGCGCCAGGTGGAAATGGCATGGCAAGCCGTTCCACAGGACTACATCCAGCAACTCTACGATCGTCTCCATGGGAGAATAGCAGCCTGCATTGCTGCGAAAGGTGGATATACACTGTACTAGTGCCGACATTGTGCATGCTCTGTTGCCTGTGTGTATGTGCCTGTGGTTCTGTCAGTGTGATCATGTGATGTATCTGACCCCAGGAATGTGTCAATAAAGTTTCCCCTTCCTGGGACAATGAATTCACGGTGTTCTTATTTCAATTTCCAGGAGTGTAGATTTTCTCCACTGTACACTACTTATTTGGCCAAACCATTTTCTTATAGCTTCTCAATGCATTTCTTCCAACTCATCATAGTTTCTCATATAGTCTACCCCTTCTTAAGCTAACTTAAATCTACTGAGCTCAGATATAATACCAAGGGACGAAGCAATGCAGCAACATATAACAAATTAACACAAACAGCAATGACAAAGAAATGGAAATTAGCTAAGAAAGCAGCAGTAAATGTAATAACTTATATCTAAACATGACAAACCCAGAAGCAGAAAAGCTAGTACATTACGGACAACAATGCAGATAAGGGAAATGTCTATTCACATCTTAATGTCTATGTAATTAAAGTGGCGCACCACAAGAGGTTATTTTACCAAAAAAATTACCAAGTAGTTGAAAAGAAAATTATGTATGCAGTTACTGTTATTAATCCCTTCTTATTGTTCTTTCCATTCCAAGTGCTCCTTTTTCGAAGAATATGGGTCATAAAATTATTATTTATTACACTCCTGGAAATTGAAATAAGAACACCGTGAATTCATTGTCCCAGGAAGGGGAAACTTTATTGACACGTTCCTGGGGTCAGATACATCACATGATCACACTGACAGAACCACAGGCACATACACACTGGCAACAGAGCATGCACAATGTCGGCACTATTACAGTGTATATCCACCTTTCGCAGCAATGCAGGCTGCTATTCTCCCATGGAGACGATCATAGAGATGCTGGATGTAGTCCTGTGGAACGGCTTGCCATGCCATTTCCACCTGGCGCCTCAGTTGGACCAGCGTTCGTGCTGTACGTGCAGACCGCATGAGACGACGCTTCATCCAGTCCCAAACATGCTCAATGGGGGACAGATCCAGAGATCTTGCTGGCCAGGGTAGTTGACTTACACCTTCTAGAGCACGTTGGGTGGCACGGGATACATGCGGACGTGCATAGTCCTGTTGGAACAGCAAGGTCCCTTGCCGGTCTAGGAATGGTAGAACGATGGGTTCGACGACGGTTTGGATGTACCGTGCACTATTCAGTGTCCCCTCGACGATCACCAGTGGTGTACGGCCAGTGTAGGAGATCGCTCCCCACACCATGATGCCGGGTGTTGGCCCTGTGTGCCTCGGTCGTATGCAGTCCTTATTGTGGCGCTCACCTGCACGGCGCCAAACACGCATACGACCATCATTGGCACCAAGGCAGAAGCGACTCTCATCGCTGAAGACGACACGTCTCCATTCGTCCCTCCATTCACGCCTGTCGCGACACCACTGGAGGCGGGCTGCACGATGTTGGGGCGTGAGCGGAAGACGGCCTAACGGTGTGCGGGACCGTAGCCCAGCTTCATGGAGACGGTTGCGAATGGTCCTCGCCGATACCCCAGGAGCAACAGTGTCCATAATTTGCTGCGAAGTGGCGGTGCGGTCCCCTACGGCACTGCGTAGGATCCTACGGTCTTGGCGTGCATCCGTGCGTCGCTGCGGTCCGGTCCCAGGTCGACGGGCACGAGCACCTTCCGCCGACCACTGGCGACAACATCGATGTACTGTGGAGACCTCACGCCCCATGTGTTGAGCAATTCGGTGGTACGTCCAGCCGGCCTCCCGCATGCCCACTATACGCCCTCGCTCACAGTCCGTCAACTGCACATACGGTTCAAGTCCACGCTGTCGCGGCTTGCTACCAGTGTTAAAGACTGCGATGGAGCTCCGTATGCCACGGCAAACTGGCTGACACTGACGGCGGCGGTGCACAAATGCTGCGCAGCTAGCGCCATTCGACGGCCAACACCGCGGTTCCTGGTGTGTCTGCTGTGCCGTGCGTGTGATCATTGCTTGTACAGCCCTCTCGCAGTGTCCGGAGCAAGTATGGTGGGTCTGACACACCGGTGTCAATGTGTTCTTTTTTCCATTTCCAGGAGTGTAGATCTGTTGACAGAAAGTGTTCACATTAGCAAATGCATTTAAGTTTATTTTATAAAATCAATGCTGCAACACAGCTGGAAAACAGATATCAAATGAAATAAGCAATTACGCAAACCAAAGCATAAAAACATCATTCAATAGCTATGTGGCATTTCGTAAGTCAGTAGCTCTCAACTGTCGTAGAAAGACACTTGTCATAATCATTTTTGCAGATGTAAGAATATTTCCCATCAATTCATAAGCATTTCAGTAAGTAGCACTAAGTACGATATGTTTCCAAGTAATGAGCGTGTCGTATTTGCGATGCTTTCTACAATGGAATGTCAATAGTGAGGTTAATGGTCTCTTTTTTTTCACCTAATGGCTTTTTCTCCAGGCGACTCGCACAGCTGGTCGCCCATAACGCATTACGTCAAGGTCACTTATCTTTCTTACTTAAATATTTACGACACCAGTTTGCACTACAGTGACAGTCTCTTATAAAAAATTTCACAGGTCGAGAATTTGGGTTACAAATGTGTAGAAAAAAATCCTATAAATATAACAGTGTCCAAAAAATTTTCGACGGCGTTGTGATAGATTTACGCATATACATACATTTCATAACTCTAAAAGTACGATTCTTGGCTTCCAACATCCCTTTTCACAAATCAGAGTCCATAACCACTACTCATTATGCCTTACGTTATTACACATATACATATTCGTCGATATTCTTCAATATTTCATCATTATAAATATGTAGAATAATCAAATTCCTCATATACTATCAGCTTATTGACCATAAACATACCTCAACAGCATAATCACATCGTCGTCGTAAAAATAACATCATAACACCTCAGTCAAATCTCAAAACCGTCGTAACGTTCTGCAATAATTTCAAAACCTAAAAAAAATTCTCTGCTCATTTCAATAGTGTCATCTACCTCAAACGTACTTTAAAATCATGATCCCATACCAAATACATCATTCAGAGCTCTCAAAGTATCACAATGGTTCAGAAAAAATACGAAAAGTTCAGAAAGTACAGACGAAATACAATTTCATAAGTGTGAAGTTATCCAACTGTGTAATTGCGTAAACATCTGTCACTGACGTAGTAAAAAAAAATGTTGGTTTCTCTGTTAAATAATCAGGTAGCTGTGTAATTCTGTGTTAGAGGAATATGGTACCGATGTGTAAAGTTGTATAAGCAAATACCATATTAGCTAGGGCTCCTTGTGCTTGCCAAACACATAGTTCACAATGTAGGCGTGTACCCCCTGAGGATTAATGTGATTCTACCCTCAGGTGTTACAGATTACAGCAATGGAATGAAATGTATCACGGAAAACCGTTGTATCATTGTAATTCAAAAATCTTTAAAAATAAATATTTGAAGTACAAAATTAGTCACTTAACTACGTGTACTGTAGCGCTAAACTGTGCATCTTGTTGTAACATAATCTCTGTGGAAGTATCATAGTTATCGTCCTCCGAAAGCTAAGTTCTGCAGAAGTCAATGTACTTACCTCATGATAAACAAAAGTGAAATGCTTTGCATATAGATATCTTACTTATTACGCTTATTGCCGTAGAAGAAAGCACTGTGCTGTAACGTATTGTTGTGCTACAGAAAAGGCTGTCTCATTGTAGCTATACCACAAAAGTAACTACTAAAGCATGTTTTCCTTTCCAGAAGTGTTCAGAAAAACTGTGCAGATATAAAACAGAAACACCGCATAAGCAACATTGTAAATTGTCACTCATTACTAGCGTCGTGATAAAATCGTGTAGCTGTCACATAAACTAACCACTGTGTCATCTGGCATCTCGCAAAATATATTTTAAATCCAGAATGTATTTTCAAGTAAACCAAAGTATTGCATTAAAATCTCATTAGCAGCACCAGTATATGTTCTAAGTATGTAAGCCTGATAGTCGTTACGTAATCGTGCAACTAACAAGCAAGACTGTACAAATGACAACACTGTGCCGTCTCTTCACTATAACAATGCATTCGTAATTTCTGTTTAAAAGTGTTTCCTAGGTTCTAGACTGGATAGTTAACTTCAAAACATTGTTGCATGTTAACAGTTTCTCAGTGTGACAAATTGTACTAGTAGCGTGAAGTGAAAAGTTTTATGGCAAAGACTAAGTTAAAAAGCAGATTATCTTTCAATAAACGGTTTTACATGCGAAATGTGGTGTAAACCTTTACTCTTCCTAGTACGCAGAGTTTCAACTTCAACGCAATTATCATGTGGTATACGTCGGATTTTGTAAGGTCCATTGTAAACTAGAAAGAATTTGTGACTCAAGTGTTTCTTCTTATGTGACAATGAATGAGCTTTAATGTGAACTTTCTGACCAATATACAATCTCTTTGCATTTGCTTTACCGTATAGTTTTCTCCTTTTGTCTGCTGCAGATTTTATATTTTTGATAGCCAAATCAATTATGTCTTTGTGTCGGAGTTTACGTGTATTCAGGAAAGGTACAAGCTCTCTGATTCTGTTCGGTGGTTCTTCATTCTTCAGTACAAGAATAGGTGGTAAAGCAATGGAGTCATAAGGCATTTCATTCAGCACGTTTTGAAATATGTGGAGCTATCTGTCCCAATACTGATGCTTTCTGTGACAATAAAGTCTGCAAAGCTTATTCATTTCCTTCTTAATCCGTTCAGACGGTTTACAATGTGGTGAGTACAATGAAATAAAAACAGGTTTGATTTTATGGTTCCGAAGCATGTGTGACCAAACAGCAGATCTGAATTGCGGTCCGTTATCTGAAGTGACTTTACTAACGCGTCCAACTTCACGTAAGAAATTTTTAACAAAGGCCTTGGATACGGACCGTCCAGTGGCTTTACGTAACGGAGTGAAAGAAACAAATTTTGAAGTAAATTCCACAGCGACTAGAACGTACGAAAATCCATTAGATGTTCTGACAAAGGGTTCCAAGAGATTAACAGCAGCAAATTCTTTTAAATTAGAAGGAATGATAGGAAATAACGGAGCACGATGTGAGACAGTAGATGGTTTAGCCTTTTGACAAAGTTTACAAATAGACAAGACTCTTCGAATTCTCTTTTCCATACTGTTAAAATAACAAGTCGTCCGAAGAAAATGATAACATTTTCGTGGACCAAAATGTGCATAGCTGAAATGAATGTACCAAATGAGCTTACTAATAAAATCGTCAGGAATGCAAAGTACCCATAGCTTGTCATCAACAGTGCAGCGTTTGAACAGTATGTTGTTCCTAACCAGATAATAATGCCGAATCTGCGTGTGTGTGTCTTTTCTTGCCATTTACTTTTGATGTCTTTCCAAATCGGATCTTTATCTTGTTCATGAGCGATGTCCTTTAAAGATGTGGTGATGAAGTTTTCAAAGGCGACTTTCTGAATGTAATGAAAACTGAAATTTTTCTCGAGGTTGCCTTCTGTGTTACTTTTCTCAAGCCCAGCCAGTGCGCGTGACAGTGGGTCCGCAACAAAGTTCTCCTTTCCGGGAATGTAGACTATTGTGAAGTGGAATTCTTGCAGAAACAATGCCCAACGTTTTAACCTGTCATGATTTAATTTTGAAGACATAAGAAATTGTAATGCACGATGATCACTGTATACTTTTACGTGCTTACCAGAAAGAAAGAAACGGAATTTGTTAAATGCCCAAACGATAGCTAAAGCTTCTAATTCAGTAACGGAACAATTTTTTTCAGATTTTGTTAGCACTCGGCTAGCAAAAGCAATGGTTTTCTCAACAGTAGTGTCATTTTCTGTGGCTTTTTGAAATAAATGGGCACCAAGACCGACTTTAGAAGAATCCGTGCTAAGGCAGAAATCTTGTGACAGATCTGGATGAGCTAGTATTGGCGCGTTAAGTGGCGATTCTTTCAAAGAATTGAAGTCCAACTCTGCTTGTTCGTCCCAGTTCCAAACAGTATTTTTCCAGTGAAAGAACAAAGTTTTGGTGTAACTAGAATTTGCATATTCAGAAAATGACGGTAAAAATTTACGAGACCTAGAAAACTGCGGACTTGTTTTTTTGTGGATGGAACTGGAATGGCTCTGATCGCTTCTAACTTTTCAGGATCTGGCTGAATGCCTTCAGAAGAAATATGATGTCCCAAAAACTTCACCTTTGTCCAACCGAATTCAGACTTTTCCAAGTTAACTGTAATTCCAGATTCTGCAAAAATATGTAACACGCTGTTGAGGATGCGATCATTTTGTTCCCATGAGGCGTCTGCTATCATAATATCGCCCACGTATAAGGTGATGTGACGTTTTAAGAACTCAGGTAATATGGAATTTAGCCCGCGAATGAATGCTGCCGAAGAAATGTTCAAACCAAAAAGAAGTTTCCGAAACTGATAACAAACGCCGAAACAAAGGAAAGCTGTGTATTTTCTACATTCTGGATGAAGTTCGACCCGATAAAAGCTGGATCTGAGATCAGTAGAAGACAACACTTTTACATCATTAAAATTTTGAAGAAGTTCTTCCAATGTTTGGGGCCTGTCTGTTTCAGGAATGATGATAGTATTGATTTGTCTCGAATCTAGGACAAGCCTGATCGATCCATTTTTCTTCTCAAAAAAATGTAATGGATTGTTGTCTGAACTTACTGCAGGCTCAATAATGCCCTCGTCAGGCATAGATTGTATTTCTGTTCTAACACGGTCCCTATAATGTGCCGGAATTACGTATGGTCTAACGCAAAATTTAGTATGCTCACGAACATGAAATTGGTATTGAAATCCCTTGATTGTTCCTGTTTTGCGAGTAAAAACTGTGGAATGCGCTTGTAAAATCTCAAAAAGGTCCTGCTTATCAGTGTCATTACAGTTCTCAATTGTTTGTATTTTATTCTGAATTAACTCATTAGTTTCAAATATGTCGTCGATATCATCCCTGTCAATACTTGCAGAGTGATTGTTAGTGTCTAGTTCCGTAGAAAATTCCGAACTGTTGTCTAACAGAAGGTAAAGCCGATTAATTTCCTCGTCATGGTTTGAGAGCCAATCTTCAAATTTCAAAGCTATTGACTTACCTTCTTTCTCTAAACTTATTTCGGCATTGTGAAAGTTTAAGATTGCTTTGTATTCATTCAAAAAGTCTACTCCCAGTTTAATTTCCGTCGACAATAATGCAACAATAAGAAAGTTCATAGAGAAGCTGTGGCTTTGACAAAAGAATTCTAAGTTGGTTTGTTGGCGTACATCTACACTTTTTCCAAAGGTTGCTCCTTGTAATTTAATCTTACGTAACGGAAATGTGGGGCAATCGTTCGATTTGTTGCATTTACTAAAGGCTGTTTCACTAATTACTGAAATGGGACTGCCAGAGTCAAGTACTGCCGTAAATTTTACGTCATTTACTGTAATGTGATTCAAAGGATATGCAATGTTGTTATGTTTTACGTCGTGTTCCTGGAGTAAGGTGTCCCTAATGTCTTCCATTTTTACGTAATTACTAGCTACGGCAGCTGCGTCGTCAGTTTCATATGTACGTTTTGTGGCTGCCAGCGGTATGAATCATTGCCTATTGTGTCTTCGTTGGCGTGCGTCGTTATTGGGATTTGGAGACCCAACTTCTACAAATTCACCTTGTCGAAAGGTCCCAGCCCTGTTTGAATCCCGCCAGTTCTGATGAAATTCAGGTCTGTCGTTACGATCATATCGTCTGTCGTCATGTCGGTAGATTCCATAGTTTCTTTCTTGTCGGTCACGTGGTGGAGAATGTCTCCCTGAATCGTTAACTGCGCGCTGGACCGTTGCGTCTAAAGTTACTCTGTCTCCCGTGATCATATTTGTTTTCGTTTCCACATTGTCTGTTTCTATGATTATCTCTGTCATATTCATTACTACTGCAATGCCATCTTTCTCTGTAATTATTACTAGTCTGCCAACGGTTGTCATATGGGTCGTGTCTGTTTTGATCATGATTTGTATTGTGAGAATAGCCTTGTCGTGTCCAGTTATTATTTCTTTCATCGCGGAATTGCGACGGATGTGACCTGTAATTGTTGTGTTCCTGTTTTCGCATTCCGCGATTGTCAGTGTCAATTTCTAGTTCGTGTAAGAGTCCCTGAAAAGCTTCAATGTCGTCTTTGCAACGTCCTGCCAAAACAATATGTCGTAAATGTTCAGGTAATTTGATTAAGCAAATGCGGATGAGTCCTGAGGGGTTGTATGGGTTTGACAGGTACTGATTCTTGTGCAACATGTCTTCAAAATATTTCACAAGACTGGAAAATTCAGATTGTTCGAAATGTTTCATCATTATGATGCTATGTTTTACTCGGTCTTGTGTAGCTTGAGACCAATATGGTGAGAGGAAGGCATGATAAAATTCTCCTTCACTGTGGCAATCATGAATGACCGATCGCATTCTTACAGCTGGTTCATTCTCTAAATAGCCACACATAAATTCTAATCTGTGCTCTAATGACCAGTTGGGAGGAAAACAATGAGAGAATTGATGAAGCCACGCTTGTGGATGAATGTCGTTGCCGGAGTTCTTAAATGTTTTAAATTCATGTGTAGTAATAAACAGCTTATAGTCAAATTCATCATGTCGGCGAGTCGCATATCGGTCATTGTTACTTCGTTTCGGCGGTTCCATCTCAAAATTCGGTGTACCTTGCCAGTTTCTTTCATAATTTCCGAAGTACCCCGTGTTATTATTTTGTGGCTGTTCCGCATTTCTATGTCCCTCTTCCCGTGTTGGAGCGCGAGTGTCCTCTGAAATCCGTAATTCCTTGTATTACCTGTGTCAGCTGATCTTGTACTTCCCGGATTTCTCTTTGGTGTTGCGTATTGATATGATTCTGATTTTATTTGAATTTCCTAATTTGTTCGCGCTCTTCTGTGTCATTAAAGACTTCTGGTTTTGTGTCATTCAGATTATCATCTACCTTTGTAGATAAATTATTTAGCTGATCCGAAAGTTCAACTACTTTCTCTGATAATGAACTAATTTCCAGCATGTGTCTTTCTGAACCGATTTTCAGAGTATCTACTGTGTCCTTTAATCTTTCCCGAGTTTTTGCAAGTTGCGTAACCGAATCGGTAGATGCAAATGAGTCAGTTTTAGCTTGCAAGGTCTCATGAGTTTCATGAACAATAGTTTGCAGTTCTTTTATGGCTGCTTCGTGATTCTGTAATGCATTTTCATGCCGCGAAAAAATAGGTTGAAAATGCTCACAAATTTGTGTTTTTACGTCATTAGAGACTTTTTGACATATAGATTCAATGTTATGTAACTCAGTAGTTAAATCCCCACGTGTTTGTTCAAGTGTTGTGTCTAACTTTTGAAGCTTTTGCTATGTTTGTATCTGATTTTGTTCCATTATGTCTAACTTTTTAAGCTTTTGCTGTGTTTATCTCTGATTTTGTTCCATTTGTTGCATTAATTGCAATAATAATGTATTAGTGTCTGGAATCTGTTTCTCTATGCTTTTCTGCAGTGTATTCTCACCGGCAACATTCACATTTTGACAAGCAGAAAATGTGTCTTGACTCATTTGAGAAAACGGTGAGGACCCAAAACCTGAGTCTACAGTATTTGCAATATTGTGTTCTGTCATTTCGGATTCCTGAGGTGAGCTGTTGCCGACAGATCGATCGGTAATGCTTTCCTGTTAACTATTTGTTTCACTGTCTACACCATTATTTGACGCCCGCTCCATTTCCCTATGCACAGTTACCAAATTACTACTTTCAATGTCTGTTAATTCATTACACAGTGGTGCCGGTAAGCTACGCTCGTCGTCACTATTATTTCTCAGTTTACTTTGGAGCCTAGTGTGACGTTTTTCACACGCCATTATTGTCACAATATTTCACACGATAACACAGAAAAGCACAATTTGAAGAAGAAAAATAAGAGAACACATTAACATAGCACTGAAAATAATATCTAGTTAATTGCAAGCGCATCTGCGAAATACTTGGTGCACTTCTACATGCATGCCACAACTGTTTTACTGTACAACAATGAAAGACTGCAACTACAAAGGAGATTCTCTCTACAATTACGCGCTAGCAATAAACAATAGCTACACTAATTACACAAACTACAAGAAAATATCTGAAGATTCCAGTGAGGTATCCTCGGCTAAGGGTCGACATATGAAACGTCCCCTTAGAAAACTTATACAAGACTGTACTTAAGCTGACACACAATATTTTTAGCGCAACGCAATCTGACTTTCAAAAATCCCTACAAAAGAATGGGCCTGACTAACATTAACCTATACGTTTCACAAATCACTTCCCTCACAAAAATCTTCGTTACTCGAACTACTGCAATACAGCGAGCGCCACTACTGTCAGCTAAATAAAAGATTCAATATACTGAAGGCACTAAATACTGATAGGCATAGTTGGCAAATGAAAGATTTTGATAGAGAACAAGCAATGTATTTACCTTAATAGTGTTCAAAAGTCATAATATATATATATCAGTCCATGGATCCAATATTACAAATTTACTGTTTCTGCTGGACACACGTCCAGATCGTCCACTTTCAAAATTCCGCCATCTCTCTCCCCACATCTACCACTACTGGCGGCTCACCTCCAACTTCGCAACGCTACGCGCTGTTAACAGCCAACTGCCCAACGCTACAATGGCGAGTATTACAACAATGCCAACCAGCCACAGACTGCTCACAGCACATCAAGTGATTTTCATACAGAGCGCTACGTGGCGTTACCAATAAGAAAACCTAAACAGCCTACTTACATCCTTACCCCTTTGAAGTTCTTCTCAAGGTCCTTAATTTTCCGAGAGCGTTGAAGCTGGTTCGAATATATTGCTGCTGCTGGTTACAGTTACCTTTGCGCCTCCAAGCTATCCTGGGTGTTGTTCTCGCCAGCAGTCACAGCATACCTACTTTCTCATCTGGCCGCCAATATGTCTTACCTTATACGGAGTTCTAGCTCGCTGCAGGGTGCCCACCCGACGCTATGCATGTGCGTTATCTTAACAGTACTACTTAATGAAGTTCTTTTCCCAACATACGTGATTTATTTTGAAACACTTATAAATCCATTTTTCGTCCAAGTATACACCGAATCTTGATACCGTTTGGCTGACAACGATATAAGGTTATGTGATTACTAGTCACGAATGGTAACGATAGTATGTGATTTACAGGAAATATACCGTTGTTGTCACGAATTAATGAGGCACATGCAGGAGAAATATCAATTATTTTCTTTATGAACAGGAATTGTGGCGAGTAGGGAGGATAAAACAATGCTCAGCATACGAATTGTATGCTAAAGCCATGGTACTCTCTTCGATGTAAACAAGTAATAAGTGTTGTGTTTTTAACAGGAGAAAGAAGGGCCATTTAAATTACAGTCATATACTGCTTTTCTATCTAGATCTCATATTTCTGGGTAAGATGGCAAAGACGATACGCACCTTGAATTCTGTCCATAATAAAACCCCGTTCCAGTGAAAATGTTCGTCTTGTATAAGTTTCTTTTGCCAGGATGCCACAGCTGATTCTGTGACACGGCTACTGCGTTTTAATAGGCCTGTCATCGACGAGACGTTAAGCTTTAAAGGACGATAAAGAAAATTTCTCTTTAAGAGCTTTTCCAGAGATGGACCTTTTAGCTAATGGGATTTACTTTTGTAACAGCAGAGGTTTCTCTTTACCGTTATTACATGCACCTATTGCCTTAGTATTTTAGAGTGAACGGAATGATAACGTCTGTTGTAGAAAATTGAAAAATTACCCATATTCTAATGTGCATAACTTTTGGGCGAGTCGAATTATTCACAGCATACAGTATCATTACCACCTATAATTTAGGCAAGCAACCATGCTGAAATAAGCCTCATTAACAACACCTACATTAATTCAATTTTTCTTCGGAAAATACTGATTCGATTTACATTGGCGTTCTGCAGACCCCCTTCTGTACATATTCCAGGACCTCTTCTTTCTCTTGACATTCGGCGAAGTCTTTATTCCGAACAGAGAGCATTTTATCAGAAGGTAAGCAGGCTTCAGTAATTCAGTTAGGGAGTGAATCGCAGAGTCGCGAACTACTTAAGCTTTCTGCTCGACAGACTCTTAAAAATGTCGTGCTCTTCATTTATTCAGTGAGAAAGTGCCTGTGATGTAGCAGAGGAATGTTTTTGCGGAGTGCCGTATGCAGATTCGAGCGAGTCGGGAATTCGCATCACGTCGCTGCCGGGAGGAGGAATCAGGCGGAGCTGTATATAGGTCACCGCACACGGCGGGACGCAGGCGCGCCTCGCCGCACGAGTAGTGTACCAACCCGCCCCTCCAACCTCTGCTAAATGCCGCCGCCCGGAACCTGTCCTTGCTGCTCCCAGCCACTTCGAGTTCCTTCTTGTGCAGTACAGCAGCTCGAGTCTAATACGGTTCCTTATGAGTCATCAGATTGCAACGTTCCAATCCGCAGTATTTCTGACTGCTCATGGAGGATTCTTCTTGAGGATGCAGCAACAATACAATGGAGTCAGATTGGGAAATAATGACTTCCTAAATTCTGCATGAGGTTACATATGTTACTTGAAGTAGGTGAGTAGGTTTTGCGAAATAAAACATGATTTATAATTACTGTGAATCTGCTAACTGTAAATAATGTCATAGGATAATCCTTGCGTAGTGACTTTTGCTTCTGTGGCTTTTAGATTTTTAATATTCCATCATTTGAACTGAAATGGGTATTTTATGTGTAAACTAACTTAATGGGTGGTAGAGGATATCATTTTAATTGTGTTTTACCAGTTTACACTGTGGAAGGGAAGAAGGAAGACGATAAGATTTTAACATCCCATCAACATTTAAATCATTGGAGACGAATCACGGGCTCAGAAAGTTTGAAGGGTGGGAAGGAAATCGCCCGTGTCCTTTCAAAGGAACCATCCCGGCGTTCGCCTACATCGACTTAGGGAAATCACAGATTACCTAAACCTGGATGGCCAGACGCGGGTTTTAACCGCCGTCCTTCCGAATGCAAGTACAGTGTGAACTGTCGAAATTCATTTGTGACAATGACATTGTGTAACATTTCTTGCCCCAACACCATCTGCAAAAGTGTTCCTGGTAACCTACACTTCTTATGATCAGACTTTCCCTAACGCTCAGAAGACTTACAAATGCGGTTTACAACTGTTGGGCATCGCTCTTAAGGGATTGTCCTATCTGAAGACTTTGACAGCCCAGCGACGCCACTACATTCCCAAAGGCCGGGGACGCTGGAACCTGCTGTTAAGCTGCGTCCTTCATGGTGACTACGGAATGCAGAGGAAGGACACCCGGACGCATTTAAAGCCTTTTATAAGAAAAGCCTGCCATGTCCTTATGGTCCAGTCACCGCATCGATGAACATTCGATAGTTTTTCCGCTACCTAAACTGGATACCGCCTCTGATGTTTAGTTTGCCGACAAAATAGGCTACACGAGCACTGGAATACGCGAACGGCCGTTGGCTGGAACAAGAGAGCAGTACTAAGCTCTTGGTACCGTTTTTACCCGCAGAGCAAGGAAACAGGGCCCGCATCTCGTGGTCGTGCGGTAGCGTTCTCGCTTCCCACGCCCGGGTTCCCGGGTTCGATTCCCGGCGGGGTCAGGGATTTTCTCTGCCTCGTGATGGCTGGGTGTTGTGTGCTGTCCTTAGGTTAGATAGATTTAAGTAGTTCTAAGTTCTAGGGGACTGATGACCATAGATGTTAAGTCCCATAGTGCTCAGAGCCATTTTTGAAGGAAACAGGAATGACTGGAGAGAGTGCAGGGTAAGCTGTCCCATGTGACGCACTTAAACGAGGATATAATGTCTCCTGGCTCCCAACCAACAGTCACATCTACGTCGCCAGCCCTCCTGGATATCCTCACATGTTGAGACGAAATGAATTATCAGCCCCCCCGTCCCCACTCCCATCTCGACCGCCCCTTTGATATTCTCAGTGAAATCGGCTCTGAGAGATTTGTATCGGTTATTTATACTCAGATGAATAAATGTGGTGGTCATTGCTCCTTAACCATGTTCTAACTACCACATTTTTGGCACACAATGTGGGGTCATTTTATTTAAATAGAGTTATCCATCATTCTTGCTACATTTTTAATGCCTAAAGTAGGACCATTCCATTTCATTTGAATCTATGCATTATTACATTTTTGCACCCAAATGGGGCATAATACAACTGCATTACTACATTTTTAGTACTCGAAGTGGGGCCATTACGTTTAATTTGTTACTGCACTTTATCACACTGTGAGTCACAATGTAGCCTCAGAAGCTTGTGTTACAATATAACCGACTCCCAACAACGGGCTTCTTCAGGCTATTTATAGACTCCATTATCACATTTTGACCACCCAATATGCGCTTCGGTTTTCATGCGTTCTCAGTGTATTGCTAGAGTGGGGATATCGAGGTAATTAGACATGACTGGCAAATTTAACCTCCCATAGAGGGATACCTAGGCTTCAATACAGTGAGAATGTGCAGATGATGTAGGTTGAGGTAGTTATGCTGATATACTTGCATGGATTGCTGTATTCAATCGTTATTCAGATAGGAACAGAAAAACAGGTCGAGAGGACATACTATCCATTCTTTCTGCAGTGCCAACCGCATAGATGGTGTGTGTGTGTGTGTGTGTGTGTGTGTGTGTGTGTGTATGGTGTGTGTGTGTGTGTGTGTGTGTGTGTGTGTGTGTGTGCGTGTGAATGTGGCTGAGTGTGTCATGAATGAACTGTGTGCAGCACACGTAGATATAGCTAGGGTACTTCGTGCGTATTGCCACAACGTTCATTTGATGTAGCCTTGCTCTTAGTTTACAGCATATAGTTTGTTGCTGTGTGTTTTCCCTACGTAAGTAGTGTTGGATCTGTTGAAATCAGGGCTGACGTCCGTGTTCAGATTTTGTTATTTCATTCTGAGTCGCACTACTGTTTCATGTACACAATTGCCATGCAGCTGAGGTAAAGAAAATCGATAAATATGGTAGCCGACAAGTCGTTTCAAGAGATTGGGAGGGTAGGACGGAATAGAGGTCGCTTCCGTGGACGATGAATCAATTTCGCTTCCACTGGGACGATTTCAGGAATATTAGCGAACACCACAAAGGATTAGGTGATCCAAAACAAGAAGCTGAGCTACATCAATTCAACCAAAGAAATGACAACTTGGTCACAGAAGTTAGGAGTTATTCGGGAGCAGAGGCTGTAAAGATACGGCCATATATAGCCAGCGGTTGAGGCAAGAGGAAAGACACCTGTTATGAGAAAATTGCCAAAGCGGAAACAGAATTAAACTAAAAATTGAAGGATACCGCCACACCCATGCAGGCTTCATAGAAAACTTACGAGTAACTAAACAACCCGGAGGCAAGGAAAGCTGCTCTTAACACGGAGGTTTCTTCAAAGGTCAAGAAACTTTCCTAGCGACACAGGTCATGCTTACGGGTTCACAGGTAGAGTTTCCGATGCAGGGAGTGGACTCACCGATATCTTGATTCGGTGAAAATCGTGGTATCCACCAGAAGATCTATTTAAGGAATTTGGCCCCGTACCTCAACGTTAAAAGTGTGGTAGAGGGCATTGGGCTGATTGTTGCTTGTCAGATGCCATGTGTTGAAGAATCTGCTTGGTTCAAGGCGACCATATGCGAGAGCAGTGTGAGATAGATTTCTGCAGCAAGTTCCTGGCGACGTACTGTATAGTCATGACCTTCTTTGCACACTCCTGGAGGACGAAGAAAAATCTGCGACTGCTACTGTAACTGCTCGTGGTTTGGAGAGCAATTACATGCAGACTGGTTAGGGGCCAGAGGCATTAACAATTATACTCTAGTAACATCCCATAAGACCCATGCGAATACGGAAGTAGCTCACCTAGAAGAACATACTAGTACGCAGCGTGAAGCCGCAACCAAATGGCAAAACGATGAAACCATAAGCTCGTCGACTATGAATTTCGGGAACAATGTGTCCACAATAATGGAGCCTCATACGCCGGCTGATAATGTGTCAGACGCTCCAGTGTGATTTAGAGACTCGCTGAGGCGCCCTATGAAATCATAGGTTACGCCAATCCCCCACAAGTAAGAGCCAATGTTGTTCCGGGATGTTAAAGGTAGATGGCTGTCAGAGAACCGTAAGTTTTCCCTTGCGTAAACGTTGGAGGGGGAGACCACTGACAGTTCTCTCGGTCGCGGTTGATTACCAGATGAGTAATATAGAGATTGAGTACTATCAACCGAATGCCTACGCTATATATGCTGGTGAACGGGTGCTTGGAGATGTTTAATGCCGACAGCCTGAGCGCATATATCTTTAATCAGACCAGATTATAACAGCAGAAAGAAGTATAGTTGTAGAGATAGCAAATTCTCAGCAATCTGTACATAGTATGTGATACTAACTGGTTTGTATTTATTATGACTGTATAGTTATTTGCATGGTTCATGATTCTTGTTTATTGGCATGTCAAGAGCCTATGTGAGTGCATATGGTCTGCGCGTTGACGTGAAGTGCAGCACAAAGGTGGAGAGAGCAGCCTACATTAGAGAATACAAAATTTCACGTTGAGAGGGAATAAAATGCCACTCACGCTAATCATATGTAACTTATTTTTTGTTTTTACAGATAATTTAAATGCGATATCCTCAAATTTTATTAATTGTTTCTATGTCTTCTTGCTAGAGAACGTGAAGTGTTGGACTACATGACGTTGGTCTGTGTGATGACAGTCACCAATGCATAAAGATCCTTCAAGCTTCCTGTTTCATTATGCGACGACGCGTCAGTAGCACTACGCGGTCAACCGAGAGGCCGTTTTCTTTTAATTCAGTGCATGAAAAGTACTTTTACGCATGGTAATCCTTATTACCTGTGACAGTTTCAGGGTAGGCTTCAATAGTTTCGGCACATGAGATAATAGACTAGTACGGTTTTTTTCTTTGTTTACATTCGAATTCAGTTTTCTCTCTCTCAATGACGAGTTATCTCAGTAAATAATTCAATGATACAACGTCGAGTGAAAATATATAATATATTTTAGGACTGTGACTTTTTTGTTTCCAAGACCAACAGGTACACAAGGAGGAAAAGTAGCTTAACCTAATTGTTCGAGCTTCTCAGCAATATGCTTCTTCTGGGTCAAGTTTATACTAACAGATACACCAAAAAGTATGGAGCATTGTAGACGGTTTCCAGGCTGTTTAGCTCATGTGCTACATCAGTAGTGACTATCACTCTACTGAATGTAGAGATCTGAATATTCTGAATTTTTCAAAAATTGGGGAGTGTCAGTTTTCAGAGAATGACGTCATAATTCTTCGAAATACATCATTAACCCTTTCTTCTGTGATGTCTCTCAAATTGGACTTATTCTAACTTCAGTATCATCTATATTAAGTATTTATTCTGTCTGATGAATGTTAAGAGAATGCCATTAAAATATACAAGGAACAGGAATCCACTGAAAACCGAACTATGTTGGACTCCTTTCGAGGTTACTAAAATTTTCTCTCCTTCCATCATTGTCTGAATTAATTACCACCACATTTTGCGTGGTGTTTCTTAAGTATGTTTAAAATTAGCTGTTTTTCAAGCAATCAGTGCCATGAAAATTAAGTTTTTCCAAAATAGTAACGTAATTAATAAATCAAACGCCTTGAAAAGACAACAAAAAATAGCAACTGGCGATATTTATTTGTTTAACAAATTTAATATTTGCTGAGTGACTGTATAAATAGCATTCTCATACAACAGCCCTTTTGAAATTAAAACTTTTGTGCCAGAGGTAAACTGTTTCTACTTAAATGTGAGTCTACTCACAGGTACATAACTTTTTCCAGATATTGGGGAAAAGTTGACAGTAAGGAAACTGGATGGCAATTACTTACTTTTTTCGTGTCAGATTTATTATAAAGATATTTAACGATGGCCTACTATAAACTTCCTGGAAAAAATTCCCCTTTGTAATGACGGATTGAATACACCATTACAAATGGTATATAACATTACTTGTTTAGTTAGAGCAACTCTTCAGAATTCTGTGTGAAATTCCATCAACACCTCAGGAGCTTCAGTTATTGACAACTTTTACAATTATATTCAATTTAATGAAGAATTGGCTGCAGGCTTCCTCGATTGTACCATTTAGTCCTATTTTTGCTGCCACTTTCGTAAATCGCTTGTTAAAAATACTCACAGCTTGCGAATTATCGTTCACCACACCGGCATTCAGTTTAATTGTTGTAGTGTCTTGTGGAACGACTGCTTGTCCTGTCTCCCATTTCACAATGTCTCATGTATTCTTAATCTTCTAACATGCGTTATTAATTCCCATCATTATAGGCATGTTTCTGGGCATTTTAATGACTTTCCTTGAAATATCACCGTATTTGTTTGCAGTGCAAGGAATTTCGGATCCTGACCTGTTCTAGAATTATTTGTTTGCAGTGCAAGTAATTTCGGATCCTGACCTGTTCTAGAATTTGGAGAACTTTCTATTTTCCTCTGAAATAATAGGTTAATCCTATTATTTACGCATCGTTAACTTTTTTATGTACTTTTCAAGATAGTTATTGTAGGACACCTACTTTTATGTACTAATACAAAACACTATCGAATACACTGAATTTCACATCAATACCTCTTTCCATATATACGTCATACGATACCACCTCTTTAATTTATTCCTGTAACACTGCATCGAGGTACGAGTAACATGCCTCATACATTTGTATGGACATATCTCAGAGCTGTAAGGTGCTAAATTGTTGGTTCCCATAAAACTGCGTCTTGGTCAGATAGTTCATTAACAACTGAATACATACTAACTTGTTCACACTGACCATTTTGTATAAAACTGTCGTCAGTTAGGGTTCTGGTATTTTCTGAGGCTTAAATTGGAGAGTTGACTCCTAAACTTAGCAGAACTTTCTTCGTTGACTGTCTACTGGTGTGAAGGATTTCCAAGGAAGCAAATTTGCGCCGCTAGCCGTACAATTGTATGGTTACTCGCTGCCAGTTTCAGTTACAATAATCATCGACACAGCAAAATATTATAAGGTAAAAAGAGAGAACTTAAAACGTATACAGGCTACTTAACAATGTGAAAAATTAATGAAGCAAAAATATATCTTCGTCAAATTCGACACAACCAAATATAGAACGTGCGTAACTGCCAGAAGAGTCTACCTGAACATAATCCTTATAAACACGCTGTACATAAACCATTGCAGTGATGTATAGTTGGTGAGAAATTGACACATAACAACTAACATTTTACAGTTTTCAGGGTACAAATTTATCGGTCTGTCGAAGAGTTCAGTTGAAATAAACACAAAATGTTAATACCTAAAAGATTACTAATGTCTTTTGATCTAGTCAAAGACTGCAGTAACAAAGGATAGTAATTACATGACGTTCATTATCTGGAAAATAACATGGATACGTAACCTGATATAATGTGATAGGTCGACATTAGTATTATAGGAATTAAATAGGAGTATTTACCTAAACTAAACACTGTGAAAGGAGTCAACCTAGAGGCTCGTAATGGAGTAAGACTTTCGCAATATTATACCGTGTGATAAACTGCAAATGAGTTCACTAGTGTATGTAGACAGAAGTAACAAAAGTATGGAAAAACACTCAAAAGGCCTGAAGAGAACATCTGTTTTAATAAACAACTAAGCCAGTTCAGCCTTTTAATTATGTTGAAATGATAATCAAGTAGTACAAATGTAATATTGGGCTCGTGTGGGAATCAACAGCCGGCAGTACAAGTGGTTCAAGTGGCTCTGAGCACTATGCGACTTAACTTCTGAGGTCATCAGTCGCCTTAAACTTAGAACTAATTAATCCTAACTAATCTAAGGACATCACACACATCCATGCCCGAGGCAGGGTTCGAACCTGCGACCATGGCGGTCGCTCGGTTCCAGACTGTAGCGCCTAGAACCGCACAGCCGCTCTGGTCGGCAGTACAAGACCTACAGAATGACCTTAGTGTAGAACATGTAAACAAGTTGTCATTCCACTGAATATATATATCTAGCAGTTAAGGGCATTGGTTTACGTATGGGACAGCGAAGACAGCATTGGCAATGTATTTATGCGATAGCAAAGAGTTTGAGCAGAACAAAGAGTAATTGTAATCACAAAGAATATAAATGTTAGAGCTTGTAATACAACGTCAAATTAACAAACTTAAATGATACATTTCCTAAATCCCAACAACCAAATGAGGTAAACGTGACACTTACACCTCAGGGGACGGGTGACATGAAATCTAGACCTCGAATAATGGGTGGCATATATTCCAAGTAAAGTATGATCTATACCTTGAATCTTCCGTGTGGAATTTAAATGGTAAGTGTCTGTTTACATGGAACTTCGACCTCAGGCGACGGGTAGTAGCGTCTCATTTACCGGATGAGCAAATCTAGGCGTTAAATATGTGATACTTACATCTCTAGTGAAAGGTAACGCAAACCTTCAATACCAGATCATCTATACATTGAGTAAATGGCTCTATAAACGTGGGTCTTAATTGACAATTGTCACCATACTGTACGGGTTGTAGAGGATTACAGTACCTAGGTTGCGGCGTATCAAATATGTTTATATTTTTGCCATCATTCCCTTGAGAAGACGAGAATATCAACAGCACACATGAAAGTCGACATACCACATTGCATCACACTATGTATCAGTGTTGTTTTTCAGAGAACAGACGCCATGACGTTACTATATTTTTGTTACTGTAATCTTTGAAAAGAGAAAAGAATATCTGTAGCCATTTAGGTATTCTAGCTTCGTATTTGTTGCAGCTGGTCTCTTTGACATTCACAATCTCTGAAAAATGTAATGTGTGAGTTATCAAGTGTGAAGTTCTCACCTAGTACAGATTATTGTAATTGTGCTAATGTACGGCACGTTTATATGGATTATGTTCGGATATACTCTTATGACAGTAACGTATGCTATACATTTGTTTGTATCGTGCTTAACGAAAGTGTATTTGTGGTCGATCGATGTAAACTGTGTAAGTACAAAGGTTTCAAAATCCGTATTTAATTCCCGCATTCTCTGAGTTGGCTGTATATACACTACTGGTCATTAAAATTGCTACGCCAAGAAGAACTGCAGATGATAAACGAGTATTCATTGGGCAAAGTATATTATACTAGAACCGACATGTGATAATATTTTCACGCAATTTGGGTGCATAGATCCTGAGAAATCAGCACCCAGAATAGCCACCTCTGGCCATACTAACGGCCTCGATGCGCCTGGGCATTGAGTCAAACAGAGCTTGGATGTCGTGCACGGGTACAGCAGCCCATGCAGCATCAACACGATAACACAGTTCAACAAGAGTAATGACTGGCGTATTGTGACGAGCCAGTTGCTCGGCCACCATTGACCAGACGTTTTCAGTTGGTGAGAGATCTGGAGAATGTGCTGGCCAGGGCAGCAGTCGAACATGTTCTGTATCCAGAAAGCCCCGTACAGGACCTGCAACATGCGGACGTGCATTATCTTGCTGAAATGTAGGGTTTCGCAGGGATCGAAGGAAGGGTAGAGCCACGGGTCGTAACACATCTGAAACGTAACGTCCACTGTTCAAAGTGCAGTCAATACGAACAAGATACGACCGAGACGTGTAACAAATGGCACCCCGTACCATCACGCTGTGTGATGCGCCAGTATGGCGGTGACGGATACACGCTTCCAATGTGCGTTCACCGCGATCTCGCCAAACACGGATGCGACCATCATCAAGTTGTAAACAAAGCCTGGATTCATTCGAAAAAATGACGTTTTGCCATTCGTACACCCAGGTTCGTCATTGAGTACACCATCGCAGGCGCTCCTGTCTGTGATTCAGCGTCAAGGGTAACCGCAGCCATGGTCTCCGAACTGATAGTCCATGCTACTGCAAACGTCGTCGAACTGTTCGCGGAAATGGTTGTTGTCTTGCAAACGTCTCCATCTCTTGACTCAGGGATCGAGACGTGGCTGCACGATCCGTTACAGCCGTGCGGATAAGATCCCCGTCATCTCGACTGCTAGTAATACGAGGCCGTTGGGATCCAGCACGGCGTTCCGTATTACCCTCCTGAACCCACAGATTCCATATTCTGCCAATAGTCATTTGATCTCGACCAACGCGAGCAGCAATGTGGCGATACGATAAACCGCAATCGCGATAGGCTACAATCTGACCTTTATCAAAGTCGGAAACCTGATGGTACGCATTTCTCTTCCTTACACGAGGCATTACAACAACGTTTCACCAGGCATCGCCGGTCGACTGCTGTCTGTGTATGAGAAATCGGCTGGAAACTTTCCTCATGTCAGCACGTTGTAGGTGTCGCCACCGGCGACAGCCTTGTGTGAATGCTCTGAGAAGCTAATCATTTGCATGTCACAGCATCTTATTCCTGTCGGTTAAATTTCGCGTCTGTAGCACGTCATCTTCATGGTGTAGCAATTTTAATGGGCAGTAGTGTATTTTGTCTGTAGTACAAGTTTTCTGCTGTCGAGATGGTTGTAGTAACTGAAAGCGGCAGAGAATAAATACACAGTTGCACAGCTGATAGTCCAGTTACGTTTTTTTGGAAAACTAAAATTAGATTGAATCAGCCGAATAATGAATCCAATTCATTTTTCCTGTCGTAATCTTATAGAAAATCTACATTGAAATCTCCACAAACACAAAGCATGTTTTTATTAAGATTTTTTACATTGTATGTAACTTTTACGTATGTCGTGTATCCTTTTTCCATATTGACTCTACACAATAATTATGCAGCTATGTAATCCCTATCTTCTGTTGTTTGAAGGTAGGTGAATGACGAATCTATGTTTGTCATACGTATCTGAAAGTTTCCTAGGGAGTATCCATAGACTGTTTGTAACGACAACTGTACATATAATAATTTTTTTTCTTTAGTGAATTTAGATAAATTAACGTAAGCCATGTTTTGAATTTCTTTTTCGATCCTTTTCGTGTCATGTTAAAGAAACTGTGAGCAACTTTTGAAATGAAAATTATTATTTATGTTAGATTTCAAATAATGTGGTAATCAAAGGAAAGTGTATTTAATGTTAGAACTATTGTAAGATGTGAAAATTGTAATTTATACACTTGGTCCATACGTAGGTAATGCATTAGGATATGTGTAGTAGAAAACCTGTGGTGAATACCCTACCCGTAGGGGAGCGGGAAAAGGTGGAGGCAGGCGAGGCGGGAAAACGCACACTGGCGCGGTTCGGCACAACGGGCACAGTATTACAGTCGGAGGCGAGCAACAGTCGGAAGTACACGGACTGTACCGAGGAGGCTACCCAGGAAAAGTGGATTCCATTGAGCCTCGGATGAACCGATTCCGACGACTACTTGGCATGGCTATATTCTGAGGCACAAAGTTGGAAAGATTACGACGCTAAGAAGATGGAAAGTGCCGATGTTGTGTGAGCCTTAGCCGTGCTTGTATGTGTGCCGTGCTGCCCGCTATCTCGCTGCCCGCCATCCGCCGCACCGACTTGCACAGGTCAAACATTTATTTCATCTTTAGAAGTGTATCTGTGTGGACCAGTGTCGAAAATGTTTCTAACTGTTCAATAATAACGTGACTTTTACCAGAATTGCTTTAGCCATGACTTATCCTGATCACTGACCTAGACAGGATCCTTACCTCGTATTGTGCAATCCGAGTATCCTGAACTGAAAGTTTAATGTTAGTGTTAATGAAAATTATCGGCAGATTAATCTATGCCATAAAGGAGCCTAAAATTTCTATGTGTTATTGCAAATGTTGAGAAAGAACAAAAGTGTGACTAAATTGGAAGAGAGTTTTTGTTGGATTGAGTTAGCGATGTTATTTAAATAATCTGAGACAGAAATAATGAGAGTTAAATAATTCAGAAGTGAGACAAAAGAGTAGTTATCCAGAGATTGATAATTTTGAGTGTTAATTTGCCTTCAGTACTTAATAGTTTCAGTATAACGACCATCACAGTTTCAGGCCCCCCCCCCCCTTCTCTTGTCCATTCTTTCAAACCTTGAAATGTGTTGATCAGATTTGACCAGTAAAGCTAAATTATATATTAATCCTAAATGTATTAGTGTTTTTCCATCCTTAATAGTGACATAGTGTGTGTACTTTCGAGATTGCTAGTGCTAGGGCAATCTATGCCCGATTTCAGTCTGATCAATATACAAAATGAAGTTTGTAGTAATCATTGCTGGGTGGTGTTGTGTATTTATAGCTCATTCAAATTAGTACTATAGGAGAAAACTTTAGTTCAGTGGATCTTTCCGGTTCCAAACTTTACCATACAACGCATCATTACTACGTGTTACTATGCTTGTACATGCACTCACTTGCACAAGGAAAAACTCACTCATTGCCTAAGTAGGCTGGCGACCGAATTATTAATTATAGGTAGCATCTACTGTGTGTACTTCTTGTCCATGCGAAAGAGTGATTATACTTTGCTTTTGCTTGATACATCACTGTAGTTATTGACTGAGTATAAGTCCGATCTTGCTTCTATTAGGTACACGCGGTCAACTTACGTACTAAAATCCTTGTTTATAAGGTGAAGCCCGTGAACTTACTACAGTACAGGCTTTATAGAGCTAACGTACGCCCGAGCAGGGCGGTAGCGTTACATGTTCCATTAACAGGAGAAATATTATGCAGTAACATCTAAAACACACATGCTTCTAAGTTCTTGTCTACAATGATGCTATACGTTTTTTACCTTGCTTCCAACTTCTGCGCATGTTACAAATCCCTTTTCCATGTTAACTCTATTAGAAAGTGAGGCTGTGATGTAATCCCTGATATTTAACTTCCCTATCCGTGTGGGTACACGGTGCTGAGAGAGGCACAGAGCATCTATTCCTTTAGAATATTCCACATGTTCTAGGCATAAATACATCTCACCTATCTAGTTTTTCAGATTCCTGGTGTTACGTTGAAACAAACTGTTTTTGATGATAAAATCTTCTCGGGTTGGCAGCCGAGTCAATGTGTTGTTCTCCAGCATAATTTCAGCACGTTTCCTACTTGCCATCTTCAGGTTAAGTGTGGGTTCACGTCTCGTCCGAATCTTTATAGCTGCTGGACCACGGGCCTCTGCATCCTCAGCGCCGGTCGGGCAATCACGCGCGAGCGGAATGAGTGAGGCGGGCGCGGTTGGTGTGGGTGGGGGGGGGGGGGGGGGAGCTGCGGGCGCTGGATCCTGGCGTCTCGTCTCCGTGCGGCCTGTTTATTCCATCCGCCACCACCGACCTGCCTCCATCGGTGCACTCTCATCTCATTCTTGATAAAGTTATGTTCCACACGCTGCTGAGTTAGAAGCCACTATCCCGATTGACCAGGTTATCACTGCCCCGTATCTCCACTGCCTCTTTATTGAGTCCCAAAAACCTTTCGCTGTTCACGATCTCTTGGTTTCTTCAAACTGAAAAGTGTGTTCTTCACTGAGGCTGTGCTCCGCTACCGTGGATATTTCTTTTTGTCCGAATCGGACGCTTCTCACATGTTATGTAACGCTGCGTCTGTCCAGTATATTGTTTCACACATTCACAGGAAGTACTGAAAACCCCGGTGTCCTTAGACCCAAGTTGTCCTTCATTGAGCCCAGCATATTTCTGATTTTTGCTGGAGAATGGAAGATGGTTTTTATCTTGTTGCTCCCCAATATCCTGGTAATCTTGGCCGTGGGTGGCCCTGCGTGTGGGAGGAACGCCAGACCTTTGTTGTTCTCTTCTTCCTGAAATCCTTCTCCTTCTTCTTCTTGCTCATCTTGAGAGCGCGTCTAATCTGCTTTCGGTGAATCCAACCTTCTCGAAGGTTTTCTTCAGCTGCTGAATCTCAGTAGATAACTGTCCTTGTCTCATATGTCATGAGCTCTGCGGACAAGAGTAGTGTGGACGGGTGATGGCAGCAGTTGGCGTTTTCTTTCGGTAGACCGAGTCTCCCAGTGCGCCGCCCGTTTTCTTCTTTATCAGGATATCGAGGAAGGCTAGGCACCCATTCTCTTCCAATTCCATTGTGAACTTGATGTTCTCGTGTATGCTGTTCAGATGGTTGAGAAATTCCATTAGAGTGCCCTCACCGTGCGGCAGTATATTCCACGAACCGATAAAAGACCTTGGGTTTAAGGCGTGGTGTTTCCAAGGCGATATCCTCGAAGTATTCCATGTACAGATTAGCGATACATGGTGCTAGTGGGGATCCCATAGCGAATCCATCCACCTGTTGGTAAAACTTGACCCCACACTGGAAATACGTGGTCGTGAGCGCATGGCGGAATAATGCCACTGTGTCTTCGTCGAAATGATTCTCCAGTAGTTTCAAGGAGTCCTCTAACGTTACCCTCGTGAAGAGACATTAACGTCAAAGCTGACCATAAAATCATTTTTGTGAAGACGCTACTCCTTGAGTGTCTTAACAAACTCCGTGGAATTCTTGGTGTGGTGGGGCCATTTACCCACGAGAGGCTTAAGTAGCTGCTCCAGGTGTTTGGCTATAACATAGGTAGGAGAACTGATAGTGTCTACTATCGGGTGTAGTGGTACCTCACTCTTGTGTATCTTGGGGAGGCCGTATAACCGTGGTGGAATCGGAGCTCTGGGGTAAAGCGTTTTTATCAGGTCCTGGTTCAGACCTGAGTTGTTTAGAAGACCGATGGTCTTTCTAGTCACAGCTGTTCTAGGGCCCTTCTCCATTTGTTTGTAATCCTGGTCCTGCAGCAGCGAATTAATCGTGTCCCAGTAGTCAGCCGCTTTTAGCAGCACCGTCGCATTCCATTTGCCTGCTGGTAGAATGACAGTATCCTCATCTTCTCTGAGGCTGCGTATTGCCCTACGTTCCGCCGGCGAGATGTTGGATTTCGGCATTCCCGTTTTGTCTGGTATTCTGCAGGTCTTCTTCCTCACATCTTCAGCGGCTTCAGACCGCACCCGGCATATGTCTTCCAACTCAGCAGCGCGTGGAACACAACATTATCAAGAAAGAGACGAGAGCGCACCATATTTATGGGTTAACCATTTGCACGTTCAACGCTCGGGATCTCCACCCCCAGCAGGTCGAGTTTCGCCAATCCCTACGGGACGAGGCGGTCGACATCTGCCTTGTGCAGGAGACCTTCCTCAAACCCGGGGTCGACGTGCGAGCAGCAGATTTTTGCTGCTACCGAGATGACAGAGCCACCCACGGGGGCGGCACTGCCGTCTACGTGAAGAAGTCACTGCGCCACCACCGGGTTCAACTGCCGGCGCTCAACGCGCTGGAAGCCACGGGAGTGGCCGTCAACACCACCACCGGATAGATTCTTTTCGTGTCGGTGTATAGGCAGCCTAGCAGACCGCTAGGCGAAGCCGACTTCGATGTCCTGCTGTCGTTGGAGGGGCGAGCTTTCATTGCCTGGGATTTCAATGCGAAACACACCGAATGGAACTCGCGAACTGTTAGCCGCAGCGGGCGCCGCCTCTCCCGCGTTGTTCACCGCAACGGCGCGATCACCGTGGGGCCGTTTGACCCCACGATCTTCCCTGTACGGGGACAACCGGACGTGCTCGATATTGCTCTTCTGGAGGGCATCGGGCACTTCGCGACCACCGAGACGCGTAACGTCCTCTCCTCCAACCACGTACCGGTCATTTTTGGCCTCGACGTGGCCAGGGCTTCTCTTCCAGACAGCCGTCCAAGCTATCGCAGGCTCGACGCCGAGCGCTTTCAGACGAAAGCCCTCGAACTGCTCGAGGACGCGCCAAACCCCCCTGTGGTAGGGGCAGACGCCGCCCTAGCATTCTCCACCCGAAGAAGACTCTGAGCAGAGGAGGAAGCCACGGCGAGATATCGCCAAGGACCACGAGACTTCTCGCGACAGCTACCGCGCCCTATCCTAGACACGATCACATAGAAGAACCGACTGTTTCGTGAATGGCACTTCACTCGCCAACCAGACACGAAGCGCCGCTTAAACCGCATGCGACGGAAATTTAAGGCAGCAGTCGAGCGACACCGGAACCAGGAATGGGAAGACCTTGTGTCTACCCTCAGTCCTGAGGATGGCAGTGCTTGGAAGGTGGTAAAGACCCTCCTACGCCGGCGACAGCGAATACTGCCTTTACAGGTCGGGAACGACTTCACCAGCGACCCCGACACGAAAGCCAGCGTCCTGGCTGACGCATCTGCAGCGAACTTCACACTGGTGGCCGACGTCATCGACGACGACCACATACGGCGGGTCCACGAGCAACTACCAACTTTCCGCGCCGCAAGGGAGGAAGGCGACGTTATCGAGCCAATAACGGAGGAGGAAGTTGCTGTGCAACTCCGCTCGCTGAACCCCAAGAAGGCTAGAGGCAGCGATGCCGTTACAAACCTCCTGCTGAAGAACCTTCCGCCGGGCTTACACCGGCAACTTGCCGATGTTTTCAACGAGATTCTCCGATCAGGTGTCTACCCCTCTGCGTGGAAACACGCGGAGGTCGTGGCCATTCTGAAATCCGGCAAGGACCCACGCCAGGCATCGAGCTACCGACCCTTCAGCCTTCTCCCGTCCCTCTCGAAAGTTTTCGAGAGGCTGTACGCGAGAAGACTGATGCGGCACGTCACCCAGGAGGCCATCATCCCGGACGAGCAGTTCGGGTTCCGAGAAGAACCTGCCACTTCCCACTAGCTCTTGCGGGTAGTAGAACCGGCGATGAGGGCACTGGAAACGAGGGAATTCCTTGGGGCAGTGTTCCTCGACGTATCCCGAGCGTTTGACTCGATGTG
The DNA here is from genome assembly GCF_021461395.2 of Schistocerca americana. Classification (NCBI taxonomy): domain Eukaryota; kingdom Metazoa; phylum Arthropoda; class Insecta; order Orthoptera; family Acrididae; genus Schistocerca; species Schistocerca americana. The sequence goes on along the minus strand of NC_060130.1, from coordinate 974,708,901 downwards.
GCACGACGGTCTCGAGTTCAAACTCTTTGAACAAGGGATACCGACGTCCCACATGACGCTGCGGCGGTCGTACCTGTCTGAACGAACCTTCCACGTGAGGGATGACGACGGCACGTCGACAGACCGGCAGATACGAGCAGGGGTCGGTTCTCGGCCCCTCGCTGTACTCCCTGTACACTGCCGACGCGCCGAAAGTGGCAGGAGTCGAACTGGCGCTGTACGCTGATGATACAGCCCTGTTCACTCGCAGCATGAACGCCCAAGTGCTGAGAAACCGCCTCCAACGCGGGTGCGATGCCTTGGGCTCATGGGCAACAAAGTGGCGGCTGAAATTCAACGCCACAAAGAGCCAGGCAGTCGTCTTCACCCGAAGACTTCTGCCGCCAGGGCTTACGCCGGTCGAAATCCTGGGAGAACCTATCCCATGGAGTGGTACGGCGAAATACCTAGGAGTTACCCTAGATCGGAGGCTCACCTGGAAGCATCACATCCGTGATGTGAAAGGGAGAGCAATAGGACGTCTTCGTGCCCTGTATCCACTGCCAAACCCGCAGTCATCATTGCTACCGCAACACGGCATCACGCTTTACCTAAGATTGGTTCACCCACCGTCAGAGTGGTCTGGGGGAAAGCCGCAGATGTTCACATTGTGACTCTGCAGTGGATACAGAACCGCGCCCTGAAGACTGCTATGCATATTCCGAGGCGCTTCTCGAAGCGCCAACTCCACCAGGACACCGGGATCCTGCCGCTCCGAGACACGTTTCGCGCCATCGCCAGGAAGTTCTACGAGAAGACGGGACGCTCCCGCAACCGGCTCTTCCGTGGACTGGGCCAACAACCTCATCACAGGCCAACCACGCGTTGGCATTACCTGCTGAGGGATTAAGTTTTACTAATCCCTCAACAGAGTGTGTCTTTCTCTTTTTCAGGCTACACCAGCTAGGACCAATCAACAAGAATGTTACTATATCTTTCTCTCTTTTACAGGAACCGCAGGAATGACAAATTTTGTCTAAACTGCACCACCTCGAGCCAAGGATAGGCTCGTCTTTCCAGCGTCAGCGTCAGCGAACCCGGCAGGTCACACCGACTCGACGCACGCACGCGACGTGCACTCCGCTGCTCGACCCGCTGTGGCTCACTTCGTTACCGTCACTCGCGCACGCCAACGCCACTTGTTCAACGCCATGCCGGGACGTAGGAGTGGAGGAAGAGGCAAGATTGCTGCTGCTGTTGAGCTCCTGCTAACGGCAGTCGGGAGCAACGGTTGTGGCAACAAGAAGAAGAAGCGGAAGCCTGTGGCACAATTACAGTGCTATAAGTGTCAAAAGTTGGGACACACAGCCAGGGAATGCGACGGCGCGGTTGCGTGTGTTAAGTTCGGGAAACCGCACGACACATGAAACTGCAACAAACCAAGAGGTACCGCAGCAACGTGCGTAAATTGTGGCGGCTCGCACGCCGCAAATGCGCATAGCTGCGGCCATCTGAAGACGTGGAAGCAGCGGAAAGGGGCCACCACACACGAAGAGGTGGCCCAACAAGAAGAAAAGGGGAAAACCCCACCCTTCTACCTTAGTAGGGGAAGCGGGCTGCGCCACCAAGACGACGAGGGCGCGTTCCGCCAAGCACTGCGGGAAGCCAACGAGGACGCCATCACCGCTCTCAAAGCCGCCTTGGCGAAGGAGAGGGCGGCCCTGAGGGCGGAACTAGAAGAGACGGGAGGTGACACAACTGAGGGTCGCCCTGTACCTCGCGTCCCGCACGACACCGGATGAGGCGCCGACCCCCACCAGAACGGGGGTAGACGCGGCAACACAAACGACCGCCTCCCTGGCCGACGCGGCAACGCAGGTGGCTAGGGAGGTCGTCATACAGTCGGGGACAACCGCCGACAACAAGGAGACGCCCCCCTCGGAAGCAGCCGTGACTCCTGTCTCTGCAGAAACGTAGACGACGGGGGAAATGCCCATGGAAACCGAGGGAGACGAAGAAGACGAGCCGTTAGAGTGCCTACCCCTCCCCAACAAGAACTGTGTGATGGAGGTGCTCACCAAGATCGCAGATATCCTGCGCGACAGAAGCTACCCCCATCATGGCAATCCCTATCCCTTGACAGTAACCTATATCCCTCCCCTACCACATAAACCGTATCCGTTCCACCGGGGGTGCTAACCCTTAAACCAAAAGATCAATGGGAGGGAACTCGTCAGGCGTGCAGATCTGGAGCTGATAAACAAGCATCCGATCTTCACCGACGAGAACTGGCGCTACATGACGGACCAAGCCGTCTTGTACATCCAGCAACAGACGACGCCAGTGGACTTCTCCCGCCTGAAGAACATCGAATTCGGGCAGCCTGGAAGTAACAAGAAAAAGAAGAATAAGAAGCCGCTGGAGGCATCTGGCAGATAATTCTTTCTTTTACAGAAACCAGAGGCCAATCCAAAACCTGACGAAAAACATCCCTAACAGCGAGGAATTGAGGAGGAATAGCTCAGTGAAGCTGAAAGTCCTACACCTCGGGCCAAGGCAGGCCCGTCAGTATAGCGACAGCGACAGCGACAACGAGCCCGGCTGGTGAGCTGATCGCTCCACGTTCAGCGCTCGCTCCCCAGCATGTATGTACGACGCGGAAAGGGAGGCAAAGGTGCTGCCCTGCTGCAATTGCTGGGCCTCGTGCTCGGAGCATCAGAAGACGGGGGATGCAAGAAGACGGTGGAGCGGAAGGAGCAGCGCGATCGCTGCCAAAATCTTGGCCATGTTGCCAAATATTGTCGTAATTCAGTGGTGTGCCTACGATGTGCGCAAGCACACGATTCGCGCTAGTGCACGAAGAAGGACGCCACACGCTGCTGCGCCAATTGTGGCGGCGCTCACGCGGCGAATTACCGCGGCTGCAGCTACATCAAGAACTGGAGTCGCGGTGATAAAGCTAGACGGAGACACAAGACCACCAAGAAGGCGGATACGGCCGGGGCCGTTGCGTCCTCGCCACCCCCCGCCTCAGGCGGATCCGCGGTGGCCGATGACGCGGGTGTCCCACCGGACGCAGTCAGCGAGGCATACGCCAGGGACCGCGCCGACGCCGACGAAGAAACTGCTGCCCTCAAAGCCGCAATGGCGGAACAGAGGGCAATACTCCAAGTCGAACTAGCTAAGGCTCAGGAAGCTGGTGCATGGTCTCCGTGATGCACTGGCCAGCCAGCCTCACCCAGCACAGAAGAAGGATGCTGACACGCAGACTGCCGCCCCCGTGGAACCTGTAGTGATACAGGAAGCCACGAGAGTGGAAACACAAGACGCCGCCGCACAGACAACCGTCGCGGCGAAGAACAAGGCAACTCAGGTCGTAATGGAGGAGGCCCCTTGCCCCCTCTCCAAGACGCAGCTGCAGAAGATATTGTCCATCCATTAGAACACTCTCACGTCTTACAACGCCCTCCCTCCTCTCACTCCTGTTAAGTGGAAAGTTCTCGTTGCCTCGAAAGAACAAGCCGAGAACGCAAGCAAAGAACAAGGGGCGAAGCCACCAGCTGGGAGGATGTGACAGATCCCGAAGTGTCACAAGCAGACACATACAAGAAGAAGAAAGACAAGAAGAAGAAGCATCCAGACGCCAGGAGGACTTTGAAGACTTTCCTCCTTACCGCGCCCGACAGCCATCATCATCATCGCCATTATCAACCACTCGCCCTGTCAGTCGCTGACTGACAGTCCCAGGCGTCGACAGGGCCAGTCAAGTAAAGGCCCCTAGCCGACGCATCGCTGTTATTCACGTGACCTACTGCTTGTCCCTGACTGGCAATCATTAGTACCCACTACGCACTACTGTCTCAGTTATTCCCAAACGTCCCAGCACACTTCAACAAATCCTAAGAGGAGTAAATGTCTAACGACAACAGACTTCTCTGTACCTGCCTCAAGAAGAGGAATACAAGTGCAAAGAGAGAGCGTGAACCCGACACTTCGCCTGAAGATGGCAAGGAAGAAACTTGCTGATACGTTGCTGGAGAACAACACATTGACTCGGCTGTCAACCCGAGAAGATTTTACTATCGAGATTCGCCGAGAAAGCCTGCATTCTCACAAACTGTTATTACTCTTGACGAAATTGTTACATATGGCATGATCATGCAGTGCTTAAATTTTCTTAAGACTGTCTGTCTATAACCTTAAGCGACCCTAAAAGAATGTACCGTTCTGACTCAGATAGTAAGAGGTATATGGTCTTGTATAGTTGAGAGTACCACAACTTTCTGGAAGACACTCAGCTAATCTGTCCTTCATGTTCAGGCCATGACATGCTTATCCCCATTTCCCAATTGCAGCAACTGGTGTGGAGTATATATAAGATACTATTTGAGTGAGAAGCAACCCTCTGAGCTCTATATTTCCGCGACTGAAAGCCGTGTAAATCCAGGATTGGTCATGGCGATACAAATACCTCTACAAACTTTATACGATTATGCACTGTAGCTGCTCCTATTTTAGCTACGTCACTGTACTCTGGCACCAAAAGTGGCCAAAGAGTGTCCAATTCCAGTGTAGACCCTCTCGCTTACTGCAAACAGTCACCGAGTGTGGACGGACAGACATGCGAACACGGAAACCGCAGCCTCGGTCTCTGAAGAGCGACCGGAGACTGCATCTTACTGCATGGCGTTGATTTACGACGTTCGCTGTCATCTACGATATAGCAGCATAGCTACTGTCAGTTTCTCTACATTTCCGAAAGCAAAATGTTTTCGGGAGACGGGACATCTTTGAAAGTCCACAGAGCAGGAACATGAAAAGCTGATGTTTCACTATATTGTGTCCATTCAGTTATTTTCACTTTTTTCGTTGTCTTGTTGATGTTTTAACATTACAATCCAAAAGGTTCGCACAATTGAAGAACCACTTAAATTCGCTACTCTGTGACTGTTCTAAACCAGAAACTAATTTAACACGGTTTATAGGAAGACACAGATGAGGGCAAGCGGCACCTTCAGCAACTACAGGCCTTGGCAGAACGCTGTAATATGGGCTTTAATGACGACGGCATCAAATGGGTAAAAACTTCCTGAGATAAAGTAGTCCCAGTGTCGGACTACTCTGCAGAATATCATAAATATAAAAAACAAATATGGCCATCTTTAGGTGGAAACGTATGGTATTCGGCCCCTAAATGGGACAGCTAGCGTAAGGAATGTGAAACCAGAGATGGATAGTGGGCGTCGGTGATGAAACGAAAAATGTCGATACTGTGGCGTACTGCTAATTAAATTGTCACATTATGTTCACTCGGGTTATACAGGGTATTTACTTCAACTAAGGACATGCAAATATTTCGCGAAGTACAAATATGATGAAAAACGCTATAATTCCATTTTGTTTGTCTCGGAGGGGGACATCCAACGATTCTACAAATGATCCGCCACATAGCCACGTGCATGGGTGGTGGGTGGCAGCTTTGAAATGCTCAATGGGCTGCTATTTATTGCAGATTACAGTTCTAAGGCAAAATCTACATAAGTTTTAGCTGAAGCATTTTCTTCGTTTAGCCACAGATGACGCTGTAACTTAAGGAATAGAAATATAATCATAATTTAACACATGCTACTCAGTGGTCCTTGAGTGTCCAATGGGACGTGGGACCCCAGCTCTATGGTGTGAGAGTAGGACAGTCCAGTATTTCATAACTTCTAATTAGAAACCCCATTCGCAACGTCATGTTCTTCCGACATATCGAACAGGGGACTATTCGTTGCGCGCCGTGGCCGTGTAGCGGGCTACGACGTATCACCATAGGGAGCACACTGTGATTGTGGCTAATGTATCGTGCAGACGTAGAAGAGATGACGGTTCTAAATATTACAATAGTTGCACAGTGCCTATTGCCTGCACACCTACTTATCATTTGGAGGACAGATGTGCAAGTGGACCATGAATGTTGCAACCATAGAAGAAAAAACTAAAATGACCCTAATTTACAGAGAATGGAACAGAAATGTTGAGGCTGCTGTTGCCTTGAATGCAGAGCGTTTCCCAGAAGAAATTCGCTCTCTTTTGTTCTACAAGGTTGTAAATGCCTTTATGGCTGATGGCAGCGTACAGATCAGCCAAAGGAAACGAAGCAAACGTTTTACAGGAGATGCCAATGAAATAGCTGTACTGGCGGCAGTGCACGACAATCCACGGATAAGCGCCCGATAATTACAACGCGATTCCGGTATGTCCGTAGATAGTTCTGTCACAATACTCCGTCGTCATAAGCATCATCATGTTCATGTGTGTGTGAAACCTTATGGGACTTAACTGCTAAGGTCATCAGTCCCTAAGCTTACACACTACTTAACCGAAATTATCTTAAGGACAAACACACACACCAATGCCCGAGGGAGGACTCGAACCTCCGTCGGGACCAGCCGCACAGCCCATAACTGCAGCGCCCTAGACCGCCCGGCTAATCCTGCGCGGCTAAGTATCATCCATACCAAGTATCGCTGCATCAAGACCATTCACGGCGCCGATTTCCATACTCAGGTAGTGTTTTCTGAATAGGCACGTCAGCAAAAGCAAACGACCCACACGATCTTTACCGAGGTACTATACTCCGATGAGTCTACATTCACAACCCATCGTTGCGTTAACCGTCATAATGTGCGTTACTGGGGTGTAGACATTCCCCACTGGTTACTAAAAGTTGAGTATCAATGTCCTTTGTCGGTTAACGTATGGTGTGGCATCATGGGGAACAAACTCATTGGTCCGTATTTTATCGACGGCACATTGAATGCACGGAAATATCGAACGTTTTTGAAACAGAAACTACCGGTATTACTGCAGGGTTTTGTTCTGGACGTTTGACAACGTATGTGGTTTCACCAAGACGACTGAGCAGGGCTTTACGCAATTGAAGCACGGGAGGTATTAGACCATGTTTACACTAACTGGTGGATCGGTATAGGCGGACCTATTAATTGGCCCGCTCCGTCATTTGACTTGACGTCTCTGGGTCTCTTTCTGTGGGGATATTCAAAAGACAAGGTGTACCAGCAAGTGCCAACAGGCAATGAAGTCGTAGAGAACACTTACTCTTATTGGAAAAGTAGTGTAGAGTTCGCCTCGAGCCACGGCCACATTGCTGTGTCGACTAGTCCCCTGTTCGATATGCCAGAGGAATACAACGTTGTGAATGGGGTTTCCAAGTTATGAAATATAGGTCTGTCCTACCGTCGCTGCATGGAGCTGGGGTCCGACGTGCTGTTGATATTCAAGGACCATTGAGCAGAATGTCGTAAATTACGATTGTGTACCTAGTTCCATTCCTCCGATTACAGCACAATCTGTGGCGAAACCAAGAAAATGTATCGGACAAGATGTATATAAATTTTGCCGTAAAATCGTAGTCTGAAATAAAGAAGGGGGTCTCACACTGAAGATTTGAAAGATTCCCTCCGCCACCCACGCACGGGGTTGGTTAGGGGAGACGAGTGTGGTAACACTTGACGTCCCCCTCCGAGACAAACCAATTCGCACTTTAACTTTTTTTGATCCGATGTGTAGGTTGCGAGATATATCATTGTCTCCAGTTTGAATGAACACCCTGTATATACATATAAAACTAAATTAGCAAGGTCACAAAATCGAGTCACATTTACAAAGAGCTTAGCCGTGCGAGCACACTTCTGAGTTTCATAGGGCACCCCATCTCGCCTGGATACATGTCACAATTTAGTTGGGATGTGTGTCATAAAGCCGAGGCATCTCCTCTTGAGGAAAGTTGGTCCAAAACTGTTGTTAACTGCTCCTTGATATCCTGGATACTGGTCGACTTCCGAACAGCTTCTACACATGTTCTATTTAGGAGAGATCTGTGAATCTTGTTGGTCGAGGGAATACCTCAGAATCACAGAGACTTCGTAGAGACACGTACCATGTGTTGACTAGCACTGTCTTGTCGAAATATGGCCCTAAGGTACTGTCGCAAGAGAGGAACACATAGGGACGCAGAATGTCCACGACGTATGTTTGTGCTGTCTGAGTTCCCTCAGTAACTACCGACCGTGACCCGAAGTCATACCCGCCCGCTCTCCACACCACGACGCCAATAGTAACAGCACTGTGCCCCTCCGAAAAATTGGCTGAATAGGCCCTCTCCAAAAACCACAGCTACGTTCATCTAGTATAGTGCAGGACCGCGAATCATCCCTGAACACAGTGTGACATCATTTATCAGCATTACATGCTTCCTGGTCACGACAACCATCTAAACACTGCTATTTTCACTACGGTGTTGACGGAGCCTCCGCATGGGACAGTAACTTATTAGTCCGGATGCAGCTAGTCTTTGCCTATTGGTGGGGACTGACACAGAAAGCTGCATAGATTCCATTACTTATGATCTAGTGGCACGTGCTGATGTGAATCAGTTTCGATGAGACTGCTGCACAATACGGCTATCATCCTTGAGATGATTAGTCGTAATCAATTCGAACATTAACAACGAGGACGCATGCCCTCAACGTCCCATACAGATAATTGGAAATTTGTGGCAAGTTCTGTGGGACCAAACTGCTGAGGTCATCGGTCCCATAGCTTACACACTACTTAATCTAACTTGAACTAACTTATGACATTGGACAACACACACACCCATTCCCAAGGGAGGACTCGCACCTCCGACGGCCATACAATAAAAAATCGGATCACACTCACATCTGAATCCTCCACAAAAGTGGGTAGTGTCCGATTATAACATCTGGTGAAATAGAGACTCCCAACAAGGTACCGTTCCATATTCTGTCAGGTGCCAATAACGTTGTCTTACCAACAACCATGTGATGGTTTAAACGCCTCTCGAGACCTGGTAGCAATTCTAAACGCGAAGAAAACTGATACACCCTCGTAGCAATTCTAGATGTCACAGACAATTGAAACTCTAAAGGTTTGCATACCTGCCGTTGGTGTGCACGTTTGTAAAGTTGCTCTGACATCCGGCAGTGTCTTCTGGATGTTTCACCACTTTTTTCATGCAGTTCAAATAATCTACTTGTCCATTCTATGTAGAAATACTCAAAAGCCTAAAATTCACTTATGTGTCCACTTTTGTGGTGTGGCGAATTTATTGTGTTGCTGCTATAAGTTAATTTCTGCCCATTGTTTTTGTTTGTGGTGAATAATATTTATGCCTTGGAGTTTGAAAATACGATCTAATATGATATATTACCAACGATTGATTATCTAATTTCCTATATGATTTTGTGCTGTGAGGTTTTCGCCATTAAAGAGTGTTTCCATTTTTTGCTTGCTTTTAGCTGCACAATTGGACCTCTTAGTTAACCATATACCGGAATGATGCGACTTTTTGGGCTATTGGTGACAAGACGAATGGAATGAAATTGTGTGTTATGGCAGGTTCAAATGGCTCTGAGCAGTATCCGACTTAACTTCTGAGGTCATCAGTCGCCTAGAACTTAGAACTAATTAAACCTAACTAACCTAAGGACATCACACACATCCATTCCCCAGGCAGGATTCGAACCTGCGACCGTAGCGGTCACGCGGTTCCAGACTGAAGCGCCTAGAACCGCACGGCCAGCTAAGGCAGGTTTTCGATTAATTTCGAATTTGTGTCTATTACCACTTTTCATAATGACTAGATACGGAAAGTTTATCCTCTCATTTACTTGCTACTCAACCTTGAATCTTACATTTTCTAGCTTCAGGCTCTCATCTTGCTGCCAACAAGATTTGTACCTCTTCTATGAAAATGGATATAGCAGGCAGATTGACAATCAATAAAGTATTCTTAAGTAAACTTCTCCCCCATTAGTTATGTCGCTACCGTATGGATGAAGAGTAGAAAAATATTCAGTATTGTACTTGTTAATGCCTGCTTTTTTCTGATTCTTTAAAATGTATCTACTTAATTGTGGCACAGAACGATTTGTTAACTGGATTTCGTTATATCTACCTCTACCGTTATATTTGATTTCTTTTGTGGTAGTCCTTCCTGTAATGCTGTTTCTCGCATTTCTCACTAAATGATATACAATACACGAATAAAGAACGATTTCCGGATGAACGCAGTGCTACGTCTACAACCAGGACGATAGACCGGGGTACTCCACGGACGCGCACTTGGGATTGTAACCATGTGTACGAAAGTATGCGTAGCCGATACACCTTGTGCAACGTACAATAAGACTGCCACGTGCTGCAGCTCCTAAAGCATGCAGGACGTAGCTCATTGTCTCCACTAAGTGCTTACCATGAAGAGGGTAATCTGAAAGTGACTCGACTTCAAATTTATTTACCATTATACCGGTACATTTCCTGACACAGTACCTTGTTGTTGTTGTGGTCTTTAGTCCAAAGACTGGTTTGATGCAGCTCTCTATGCTCCTCTATTCTGTGTAGGCCTCTTCATCTCCGTGTAACTGCTGCAACCTACGTTCTTCTGAATCCCCCTAGAGTGTTCGTCTCTTGGCATCCCTCTGCTATTTTTACCCTCCACCTTCCCACACTTCCCTCCAGTACTGAATGGTGAGACCTTGATGCCTCAGAACGTGTCATACCAACCGATGTCTTCTTCTACTCAAGCTGTGCCACAAATTTCTCTTCTCCCCAGTTCTATTCAGTACCTCCCCATTAATTAAGTGATCTACCCATCTAATCTTCAGCATTCATCTGCAGCAGATTTCTAAACCTTCCATTGTCTTCTTGTCTAAACTGTTTATCGTCCATGTTTCACTTCCATACCTGGCTAAATTCCATACAAACAATAAAAGACTTCCTGACACTTAAAACCTAAGTTCGATGTTAACAGATTTTTCTTCTTCCGAAACGCTTTCCTTGCCATCGCCAGTGTGTATTATATATCCGCTCTAATTCAGCCATCATCAGTTATTTTGCTGCCAAAATAGCAAAGCGCATCTGCTGCTTTAAGTGTCTCATTTCCCAATCTAATTCCCTCAGCATCACTTTATTTAATTCTACTACATTCCATTATACTCGTTTTGCTTTTATTCATGTTCATCTTATATCATCCTTTCAAGACACTGTCCATTCCGTTCAAATTTTCTTCCAAGTCCTTATCAGTCTCTGACAGAATTACAATGTCATATACATTCTGTGTATGTTGATACTTTTCCACACGCGTTCTTGCTGAATTGTTGGGGAAACAGATGTTCTGTCTGTATCACTAAACACCATGTACAGCACCGGAATCAAATTGCACACACACGCTTCTACCATGTTAACTTGTTTGTATTAGGAAGCGTTACAGTGGAATATGTTTTGTCCCGTCTGTGGGGTCAAAGGTTATCTTTGTGGATGTGTCTCTGTCTCTGACTCTCTCTCTCTCTCTCTCTCTCTCTCTCTCTCTCTCTCTCTGTGTGTGTGTGTGTGTGTGTGTGTGTGCGTGTGTGTGTGTGTGTGTGTGTGTGAGTGTGAGCGTGCCATCTATTTGGCCAGGTTTAGTAGTGAGTTATAGTTTTATATGTATCTGGCAATTAACCAGCTCCTTGTATTCTGTTATGGCTTTTTAAATCTGATAATCTACTTGCGTTGGGATGAAATATTTCCTGTGGTTATTTTTTCTGATACTTTTCATTACTTGCACTGTAGATGTAGGTTTATGCTATATTGGTTTAAATTTTCTGCAAACTTGAAACATCAAATATTTTCTTCATATCTTGTGGTATAATTCTTGCTTGTCATTCCAATGTACCCTGCATTGTTGGTTTGATATTTCATTTAGTATATAACTGATTCCTTGAATATGTCTGTCTTGAGAACTGAGGCGTTGAAATATGTTTGAAGGGTGTTTGTAGTTCTATATGCCACTGAGAGGCTATGTTTCTGTAGAATACCCGGAACCTTAGCCGACCGCGGTGGCCGAACGGTTCTAGGCGCTTCAGTCTGGAACCGCGCGACCGCTACGGTCGCAGGTTCGAATCCTGTAGCGCCTAGAACCGCTCGGCCACTCCGCCCAGATCCGTATTTTACAAATGCATGCCGTTTTTAACTTACAGTTTTCTGTCCAGGCTGTTGTCGAAACAAGAGCAGAGCTGTTAACGTCGCCGGCCGGAGTCGCCGAGCGGTTCTAGACGCTTCAGTCTGGAACCGCGCGATCGCTACGGTCGCAGGTTCCAATCCTGCCTCGGGCATGGATGTGAGTTATGTCGGTAGGTTAGTTAGGTTTAAGTAGTTCTAAGTTCTAGGGGACTGATGACCTCAGACGTTAAGTAAGTCCCAAAGTGCTCAGAGCCATTTTTGAACCTGTTAACGTCGTTACCTGGAGGATCATGCTTAGATGCCATGCATTTTGGCTTCCTCTAGGTGTCGCGGTCCAGCCATAGTACCCAAGTATGAGTACTATCAATTTTAAACATATCTTGTCTTCAAAATCCCACTTTTATGAGTAGACTCTCTTAGCTGCGGACAGCAGAAGTGCGCAAGCAGTTTTCTGTTTAGACAGCAATCGCTTTCATGCTTATAACCAAAAAATCCGAAGATCTTTACACCGTAATTACACCGAAACTACTGGCAGGATTCTGAAGAGTGAAACGTCTTTAAATTTGTCTGCTATAGAACTAAAGCATAAGAAGTACAAACTATTATAGTTCATTTGAAGAAGTAAGTTGAGACTAATATCTCTGTAGATAATGTAGATATGTGACCATCTTTGTTATCATTCATTTGAGTGATAACAGAATGCATATCTCACACGATTCAGAAAATATCTGCGGTAAGCAGTTGAACGGATTTACTCTGTGTATATTTGGAGGCGATAAAGGTAGGAAAAACGCAGGAATTATAGGTCATATTTTTGTCAACAACTGTCGTTTTTCCCAGGCACTGTTTTCGAAAGGAACCGGAAAAGGGGGGAGGGGTATTTACGCGTACTGTGGTACTTGAAGTACTTCCCGCCGCACACCATCAGATGACTTTCGGTGCACATACGTGTATGTGGGTATAGACACCTAGTTTCAGATAATGTGACGATCCTCTGATCTGTATTCAAAATGAAACTGATCATCTTGTAAAGGGAACAGCCAACTGCCCACTACAAATGAACTGTGATTAACAAACTCGAGATTTCTGACTCCAAATTGACAAAATGGGTTCCCTAAAGAGACTAATTATTTAAAAATTATAAAGTTATAAGGAGAAACGTTAATCTTTTGCATCAGGCAGAGTGGATTCATGAGGTTCTAACTTCTAACCCAGTACTCTGAAAAAGATAAAGGATGGTGTCCCTCACAGATGTAGTTCCGAATGTAGCTTCATAATGCTGCTTAAGATTTCTTCTATAAGAGTCAACAACTGCCTTGAGTAACAGGTGTTCCATTGTATTCACCATCGCTGTGTTATGGCTATATTACGACTAAAATTTTTCCGCATCTTCTTCACACAAAAAGATGTACTCTGGCGATAAAAATTCCGTTATGTACAGAAATAATGATAATTACTGTGCTACAATAAATTACTGTATTTAGCGCTTTAATGCTGCTAGCTTACCCCTAGCACTAAGGCAGTCCTAGGTGGACTTACACAACTCCGTGCCACCAATGGCAAAAATTTTCGCTGCTAGGAATTTAAATCAAGGAAATGTTTGTTTAAATGTTGTGAGCAATTGCTAATGACGTTTAGGAACAAAGCCTCAGTCGTAATTGCATTGTGTTGTTAAAAACAGCAGTGAAATAACTGTAAAGTTTCGAGGGAACACCTGGACATTACATCATGGAGTTCCTTCATATAGCTCGCATCTCGTGGTCGTGCGGTAGCGTTCTCGCTTCCCACGCCCGGGTTCCCGGGTTCGATTCCCGGCGGGGTCAGGGATTTTCTCTGCCTCGTGATGGCTGGGTGTTGTGTGATGTCCTTAGGTTAGTTAGGTTTAAGTAGTTCTAAGTTCTAGGGGACTGATGACCATAGATGTTAAGTCCCATACTGCTCAGAGAGTTCCTTCATGCCGGCCGCTGGTGGCCGAGCGGTTCTGGCGCTACAGTCTGGAACCGCGCGACCGCTACGGTCGCAGTTTCGAATCCTGCCTCGGGCATGGATGTGTGTGTTGTCCTTAGGTTAGTTAGGTTTAAGTAGTTCTAAGTTCTAAGGGACTTATGACCTCAGCAGTTGAGTCCCATAGTGATCAGAGCCATTTGAACCATTTTTTTAGTTCCTTCATAGGCGTTTTCATTAGTTGTAAGTAAACTAAAGAAATAAGTCTTACACTCCTTTGTCTCGTTTCTAAGCGTAAGGCCATGTAAAATTTTTCTGTAAAGAGCAAGTGGCATGCGGACGCTCCCAAGTATTCCATATCTCTCGGGAATGAAAGTATTTTGATTATTCTCTTAAAGAAACGGACAACACCCGGAAAAGGAAATTTTCTGCTTAAAAAGAAACGCGCCAGAGGTACAAAATTACAGTAGTGGGAGATCAAAGTTCATTCAGTGAATATGATACTGACAATCAGACTACATTTACGTATGTCGCTTGACGGATTCGCTGGCTGACATGCGGAAATGGACGCGTCCAGGAAGCAAGTAGGCACTGATAACGGCCAACAGCGCACCTGTAATGATTTAGACTTAACATTACCAGTTTCCATTTCCAAAATCATTAACGCTTCTGTTTACTGTCAACAGTTTCACCGAAGTAAATGGTTATGACGGCAGTATAACTCATACTTCGCATTGTCTGGAAACAAGCACCAATCGAAATTTATCTTTACATTGCCACAGTCATTATATTCAGACGCACATGCCACGCATATTTGATAATGAAGGTGATACATTGCTTGAGGGGAACCGTTGGGCTTGCTAGGACGTTCAATAACACCAAATTTACAGACTGTAAGAAAAAGGAACACCGCACTTGTCCCAGTTTCATTTCTGTCCGTTTGCTAATCATTGTTGTGCTATTTACATAAAAACCTCTGGATATTAATTTAAATATTTCACTAAATTATCTATAAAACAAAACTGCCTTTCTTTTCCTATTACTGCTAATACAATAAATGATATCATTATTATGTTTCAAAATTGAAGGGAAAGACGGAAGTTTGGATAAGACCGCCTTCAATATGATCATGCGTTATCAGCTTTTATAACTATATTACGTCGGTAAGTGTCCGTAGATATTTATTCAGATAACGTACAAAAATAAATGCCAGAGTGTTCAAGCGTTCACGGTCACTTCGTGCTGACAGTAAACCTAAGATCCTGAAAAGGCCACACGTAACAATGCATCATGCCACATTTGGATGCTTGTGTTGCTTGTGTTCCAAGTGTTCGTGATTACGTGAGGACAGATAAACAAAGATTTCTGTATGTTCCACTCCTGCAATTGAATTATAGACTTCACGAAGATGTGTATGATATTCGATACCGAAAAGGGGGTATTGGGCCAATATATGCCGATATAATCTATGATGATGATGGTGTCTGTACAATGTACACAGTGTGTTCGGAAATTCTCGTACAAATTTCTAAGACCTGTAGAGGTGAGTGAGTACGTGATATTTTGAAAAGGAACCTTTGTCCGGAAATGTACCGTTTCAGATCTATTACGGTATTAGTTCAGGTGTGTAACGCGTCCACGTCTCCTGAGGGAAAGAGAAAAGTCTCAGAGTTGCGGGTCCTGGTATACAATAGGGTAGACAGGATGACGTGTACTACTCCTGTGGACTATTTCTCGCGGGCTCGTATGGAAAGTTCCATTTACGAGACTCCTGCAGAAACAAGGGCATGAGTTCTGGCCGCTGCACTAGAAACTGAAGAGACACCAAACGGGATGGAGGGCGCGTACCAAACGAGCCGCTGCCGTAATGAACAATACAGTTCTGTACGTAATGTATCTTGGTTTCTTTTTGGTTTGGAATAATGTAAACATGTAATGTCTAAGTGTTAATACAAAAATACGTGCTTAAGTGATAAATGGGAGTTCCTTTATGGTTCTTTTCGAATTGTTACCTAATAATTGTACTGCTTAACACCTAATTCAATTTCTCAAGCAGAAGTGGATGAGTTAAACATCTCTACTGAAACCGTCGTAGAACGCAAACGCTACGTTTCCGGACATGCGTTCCTATTTGAAATATTATGTACTCACTGCCCTCTACAAGACATAGAAACTTGTAAAGGGCAGTTCCGAACATCATGTGTTTCAGAGAACTTTGTGAACGTAATGAGTGTTTCAATGCATAGAGAATCGAGAACTATGAATTAATTAAGGCTACGAAGTTTATTTTTCCGTTTGAGGGAACGATACTCCGGGAACAGGCAATGGTGGGGAATATTTCCCTTGCGTACAGACCGTAAAACCGCCGACAGAATTCGCGAGACCCTTCAACTTCTCGTTCTACTCAGCTGCACAACTTTACTGTATCTTACTCACCATAAACTGAAAGGACAGGAAGTGCTACCAACATATTGTCTACAGGCATGGAGTCGAAAAACTATACGAGCATTATGAGACTGTTTTAGACAACGTGTGGGACTATATTTCCGCTGATTAATTTATCTCTTATGTTTATTGGTTGTGTTCAAAAAACTAAAGAAGAAAATGATTACAACTTATCATGATAGCGATGCGGAAAGTCTTTGTAGTCCCACATAGTTACGTGTTAGCAGTATAATGCGCTCTTTCGGCTTCGAAACGATAAGTATTACTTTCAGTCCACGAGCATAATGAGGTAGCTTTACAGGCAGGACTATTATGATAGTAAGCAAATATAGCAGTAGGGGTGGATACATAACGAAATACAGTTAGGAAACCATTCAGTGGTTCAGTTATGTCAATACAAGTAACTGGAGCAGAAAAGACAGGCACAAAAATGTGTACAATTCTACAGGTTTTTCACCTTTAGATCTACTGGGTGCAGAATAAAGGTACTAGGAACACACAGAGAGAGAAGTTGTTTCAACATTTCTTTACTGCTTGTCGATCTGCATGCTATTGATTCTTTTACGGAATCGATCTTATCTCCATCGAGATTAGAAGCTGAAACTAAAGCAGTCTTCCCCCTGTAAGGTGAAAAACATATCACTGAGTAAACATAAAACTGCAGCTGAGATCGCTCACATATTATCCTATTGTGAATTAATTAACGATTACTGTGGACAATTCGTCAAGTATATGGTCAAGTAATCTAGTCTTTCTCCTGCAACGAGCTCACTACAATAAAAAATAGATATATTCTTACTCTGTATCATCCCTTAAATGAGAGCCATTCAAATATTTAATCTAAATGATAATATCAAGTGAAATTATCAGGATAGTCATGAACCACTCCAGGAACTAAATGGATGGGCACATAGCTGTCAAAAATAGTCCACGAAGTTGACAATTCTCCATTGGTCTAGCGATAAGTAGTTTACCAATGCGCAGCTGATGTGATGCTTGAGCTGGCTAGGGCTTGGGCAACTCACGCTTCAAAAACAGTCCGGTGATGGCTGCCACCGCATTGACTGGGAGCAGGAAAACCTAGTTTAGGCCAATAAGTCTTACTCACATTTTTGTAACAGTGAATTGAGCCTAAATCTCGCTCAGAAACAATATCCCAGATACACCAGCTGCAACTCAAACAGCGTAAATAAAGAACAGGTGAAATTACATCTGTGGCTCTTCTCTTCTGTAGTAGTCTTATAGGTTTTCATTTTTGATCCTTAAGTAAACTCCAAACTAAAAGAGACATTAACCGCATGCGATTCTCTTTGCAGTTTTGTCAAAAGCTATTAAAATTAAGAATAAATAACGCTCGTTTTGATACAGTATACTTAAAAATACACTCCTGGAAATGGAAAAAAGAACACATTGACACCGGTGTGTCAGACCCACCATACTTGCTCCGGACACTGCGAGAGGGCTGTACAAGCAATGATCACACGCACGGCACAGCGGACACACCAGGAACCGCGGTGTTGGCCGTCGAATGGCGCTAGCTGCGCAGCATTTGTGCACCGCCGCCGTCAGTGTCAGCCAGTTTGCCGTGGCATACGGAGCTCCATCGCAGTCTTTAACACTGGTAGCATGCCGCGACAGCGTGGACGTGAACCGTATGTGCAGTTGACGGACTTTGAGCGAGGGCGTATAGTGGGCATGCGGGAGGCCGGGTGGACGTACCGCCGAATTGCTCAACACGTGGGGCGTGAGGTCTCCACAGTACATCGATGTTGTCGCCAGTGGTCGGCGGAAGGTGCACGTGCCCGTCGACCTGGGACCGGACCGCAGCGACGCACGGATGCACGCCAAGACCGTAGGATCCTACGCAGTGCCGTAGGGGACCGCACCGCCACTTCCCAGCAAATTAGGGACACTGTTGCTCCTGGGGTATCGGCGAGGACCATTCGCAACCGTCTCCATGAAGCTGGGCTCCGGTCCCGCACACCGTTAGGCCGTCTTCCGCTCACGCCCCAACATCGTGCAGCCCGCCTCCAGTGGTGTCGCGACAGGCGTGAATGGAGGGACGAATGGAGACGTGTCGTCTTCAGCATTGAGAGTCACTTCTGCCTTGGTGCCAATGATGGTCGTATGCGTGTTTGGCGCCGTGCAGGTGAGCGCCACAATCAGGACTGCATACGACCGAGGCACACAGGGCCAACACCCGGCATCATGGTGTGGGGAGCGATCTTCTACACTGGCCGTACACCACTGGTGATCGTCGAGGGGACACTGAATAGTGCACGGTACATCCAAACCGTCATCGAACCCATCGTTCTAGCAAGGGAACTTGCTGTTCCAACAGGACAATGCACGTCCGCATGTATCCCGTGCCACCCAACGTGCTCGAGAAGGTGTAAGTCAACTACCCTGGCCAGCAAGATCTCCGCATCTGTCCCCCATTGAGCATGTTTGGGACTGGATGAAGCGTCGTCTCACGCGGTCTGCACGTCCAGCATGAACGCTGGTCCAACTGAGGCGCCAGGTGGAAATGGCATGGCAAGCCGTTCCACAGGACTACATCCAGCATCTCTACGATCGTCTCCATGGGAGAATAGCAGCCTGCATTGCTGCGAAAGGTGGATATACACTGTACTAGTGCCGACATTGTGCATGCTCTGTTGCCTGTGTCTATGTGCCTGTGGTTCTGTCAGTGTGATCATGTGATGTATCTGACCCCAGGAATGTGTCAATAAAGTTTCCCCTTCCTGGGACAATGAATTCACGGTGTTCTTATTTCAATTTCCAGGAGTGTAGTTTTCTGTGTTAACGCTTTCATTGGAACCATCTCTAACAAACAATAATACAAAAAAGCACGAATCAAATCGCAAACATGCAGAATGAAATTTCGTAAGTTGCAAAAAACGCATAGCTTCAAATCAGGAAAAGACATTGTGCAAGGACATATTTCACAATGACCGAAAATTAGGCCTCATGAGTCGCAAAATAAGTTAAACAAGTGAATTATTGCGGCCAAAATTTTATTCCAATTTCTGATCAAATGAAAAGATAAGTACCTGTGATGAAAGTATAACACAAGAAACAATGATTGATGACAGAGGCGTCTCAAATATGTCATTTTATAGCACAATTGTCATTTACTATATAAAAACCAAAAGAACGAAAATAACCATTTACTCGCATCAATTATAACTGTTGCGAATGCTTTCTCAATAGAACAAAGTTTCAATTTTCAGACATCTTAAGACGGAGAGAACACAAAGTAACAACAAGATGTTATCCAATGTGAGTGCGGGATGGAATTTCCATGTTGTTTGTCCTTCTTGCTCATAGTCTATTTTCGAGTTGCTTGACAGTAATGACGTCGCTAGCTATTACAACATCAATATGAGAATTTTTGATGTGTAGTTGTTAAAACACACTGCTATGTTAAAAATGACAAAACTCGCTGCCGAATGTGATCCACAGAACAACGATAATTGTAATTTCAGTTCATTTTTGAGACTATTGCCCACATCAGCTTGTGTCCTGATCAAAATTGCTCATCTACTCGTGCATAACTTCCGAGTCGATGGGTACATAGATTGTGAAAAACCAGAAGGATGCATGTACATGGGCAGCGAGTGTAAGAACCTTACTCTCTACATTATCATGGAGTAACACGCAAAATTTGAAGACTGGTAAGGCAAGGAATAAGATTGATGAAATAAGCATTTCGAGATTAAACATAAACTTTGATTTTGTAGGTATTCTTGCAATGAAATCCTCCTGCACAGCTAGCAAACGCGAAATGCGTATCACTGAAGTTCACGTCGAGTCGTGCAGACGCTCTGACAACTCGAGGTCACGGAGGGGAATATCATTAGATCAAAAATTTATAGTCGTACCCGGACCAACTCCCTTCGCCTCCGTAATACAGAAATAATTTTGATATGGTTCACCAGTTTGTTCTTGACCCATGAGTCTTCAGTTCTATACCACCGTCATCTCTGTAGCAGTCACATTACCTTCAAATAAGATCCACGTTCGTATTACTGCACCGTGAACAAGCACTGATTCAGTCTCCACACAACGTCCAACAGGCACCCAGAAACTTCAGCGGAAAGCGCAACTGGCAAAGGGAATCCACAGTATGAATGTCTCTAACATAGTCGAAAATTCAAAGGGTAAAAGGTGGGTGATAATAAAGGGACTCTCATTTTGTCTTATCTTCCAAAACTTAATAGTTTCCGAGAAAATGACCAAGTGTGAAGTTGCTTCATCAGTGTGTAGCGTTGTGGCTAATAGAACACTTCCGAATTTTTTGCGTTCTGTGTTTAAATACAGTCGTATGTTGTTTTTCTTTTGGTTCTTCCTAAACTATGTGACATCAGTAATATCAATATTTTTTGTTACATCGGGAATACCCAAAGGATCATTTAAAAAAGAAGCAAGAATTTAAAAAATTATTTAAAATCATTTTTATCATCACAAACCTTAAAAAACCTTACGTAATTAACAGTAAATGAAAATGAAAACCATATAATCTCTAGTCTATAGATTTTTGCTGTTGTTTTCACTTTAACAGAACCATTTCATTTCCCAGGGTAAGATGTATCATAAATATATTCAACACATAAAAAATCGGCGCTCCAAGAGCAACGTGTGAATGCATGTACCGGTATACCACAGTAACTTTTTCGCTATGAATATCATCAGGAAAAGCAACCTCGTTGACGTTCCAAATTATCTCATGATCTGACGATAATTTCGCGGCCAAACAAGCATATCAAAGCATTTTCTCGAAAGTAGGAGTCTGCAATTAATTACGGACCCAGGCGTGTACTTTATTAATTTCGTCGCTTCTACCTGATACATCCGTTTGCTGTGCCATGAGAATAGGGCAATTTCGTAATGCGTGAGTGTTATTCTTCACTTGTTAGTAGAATTATACGCCGTACGGTTACTAGAACGGCGTATGTTTTGACGGAGTTGGTACTTTTGATGAACATATCGATTTCCGATTTCTTCGACAGGGCCATCGTATAAGGAGGGATATTTTTGCCCATCTATGTGTCAATAATGTAGAAGGGTTACTTCAAAGCAACCAAACTCCAAATTTCAATTGGCAACCAAGGTGCGACTCGATCCCAACCGACCCTTTCCGACAATTTTATTTTGACTAAAGCCCATTTTTACGTAACTTCACAAAACTTTGTCCGAAACCTGGTGATAGATTTCTTTGTTTCAACTGGTCAACGGCTATTCCTGTTACTTTCTCACCTCAAAACGTTAACAATCTCTTACAAGAGATGTGACACTCACATCCTGTTTGGTCCTTAATTATAACAAAATTAGAGTTGAAATAACTTACTACAGTGCTGTGTGAAGTTGAAACAATCTTCCTGTTTCCAATAACTCATCAAAACGTTCGCTTCTCTTTGGTGCTTATATATCTGGTGATGTGATGATGCCAGAATATGTTTTTACCCTCGGAAGAATCCCACCAAGTGTTGAAGGCACTTTATTCAAAGGCGGCTGCTGCCATTGTATATTGCCGTTATGCTCATGTTGTAACCACTTGTCCATTCATTCTAGCCTCTGTAAAACGATAGGAGACCCACGAATCAATAATTTCACATATGTCTCGAGTGGATACCTCCATGTTATTTGTGTAGTCTATCGGGATAGCTGTTTTCCACTTGTGAGTTAGCCCACTACAGCACTGCCCGGTTTCCAGAACAGTGTTATCTATAGTCGTTGTTTATCTCTAAGAAGTCAGTGGCAAACGTGGTCCTTGAGTCCAAGAAATAAACTAAATAAGGGAACGGCATCATAATGTGTGCGCAACATCCACAAAACCTGGAAAGCTCACAAAAGCTAACCATCATAGGCTTTTCGAAATCGTTGTGTGGTCTTACGTAAAAATGGAGCCGTTTCTGTAAATTACTGACTGGTAGGATGGGCAAAGCTATCCATCTTTATACGGTTGCCTGGTTGTCGATGAAATCAGAAGATCGACGTCTTCATTAAAAGTGATTCTGCCAAAGTCAATGCGGCTCTATTAACACTACGATATACACATTTGTTGACAGGTGAAGAATCCATATCAAATGGCTCTGAGCACTATGGCACTCAACTTCTGAGGTCATCAGTCCTCTAGGACTTAGAACTACTTACACCTAACTAACCTAAGGACATCACACACATCCATGCCCGAGGCAGGATTCGAACCTGCGACCGTAGCGGTCACGCGTTTCCAGGCTGTAGCGCCTAGAACCGCTCGGCCATCCCGGCCGGCGTGAAGAGTCTGACTCTCCAGTTACGGAAGTGCCCTATTCTCACGGCACAGCAGACGGAAATCATAAGCAGCAGCGATGCAGTTACTGTATTTAGGCCTGTATCCGTAATTAACTGCAAGCTCCAGCTCTCAAGATAATGCTTTGACAATCTTCGTTTGCCGCGAAATTATCGTTATTCGCCAGTTATTTGGGAAAGGCAACGAGGTAGCTTTTCCGAACGATATTCACATCATAAACGTTATATTCGTATATGTGCATTCACACTTTGCTCATAGTGTCCTAAATCTATATGCTTCGAATTTTTGTACCATGCAGGGTGAATCACCTAAAACGTCCACCGCAGATATTGAAAAAATGGGAAGTGCTGTTGATGTGCGGTTTTCACAGAATGGATTGGTAGTCGGGGGCTCGAGTTGTTAACCAGTACACAGATTGTAATAATACTTAAAAATGAATTTTGTGCAGATATACACTTTTAATGGAACAATGCATACTGTCAGATACAAATTAAAAGTAGGGTCAGTCAGAATGTCAGTGGTGTTTATTTCAGGATTGTAGTACGAGTCATTTACAAGATATCGTATTTTGAAAAATTTTCACACCGGCACATTTTTGCGTCAATCGACCTTCGTAGTTGCTAAGTACAATGTTTGCTTACAGTGTCCTTGCGTGTTCCAGGAGTACAGTGCGAGTTGCTAGTTAGTTAGTGTGTGATAGTACAAGTGGTAGGTCATAAGCGAATGATGGAATTTACCAATGCGGAAAAAGCCAACGTGATGATGTAGGAAGAATGACGTTCGTTCTCGTACAGTGTATGCTACAAGATATTCCAATAGATGTCAACTATCTCGCCTGTTATTTGTCAACCTCTTCAACCAGTTACGTGAAAGTGGTAGAGTAACACCTAGGCATTGTAATAGAAGGAAACATATGACGATAGCAGAGGCGGAAATCAATGTTCTTCCAGCAGTTGCAGTTAATCCGCATGTGACTTGAGTCAGGCAGGTGTCCTACGCATTCTCCATCGATATAGATTCCATCCGTAACACATCCTTCTCAATCAAGATCTTCATGGAAACGATGGTGATAATTGTGTTAACTTCTATACATGAGCATTAAGACGGGATACTCCAGACGTATCAAGTATCTTGTTTACTGATGAAGTCGCATTTACCGGTTATGGCTAGGTAAATCCCGAAACATGCACTGTTGGTCAGTTGACAACCCTTGTTGGCTTCATCAGGTGAAACGTCAGCGTCCATGGACTGTATCCGTGTGGTCTGCGAAAGTGAACCATCAGTTCATAGATCAGTTTCTCATAGATGGAACACTGAACGCGTACAACTATCGCTGCCTCCAAAGAGGTCATCTTCCACGGCTGCTAGAAGACGTTCCTCTGCAGACTAGGAGGAGCCTGTGGTGCCAACATGATGGCTGTCCAAACCTTCCGCAAGAAATACCCTTTCTAAGTATTGTTACCATCTGTTGCTCCGTTAACAAGTAGTCCAAATGGCTCTGAGCACTATGAGACTTAACATCTGAGGTCATCAGTCCGCTAGAAATTAGAACTACTTAAACCTAACAAACCTAAGGACATGAAACACATCCATGCCCGAGACAGGATTCGAACCTGAGACCGTAGCAGTCGCGCGGTTCTGGATTGAAGCACCTAGAACCGCTCGGTCGCCGCGGCCGGCCTTCGCTAACCGTACGAGCTCATGTCTACCAGTCCATTCTGTGAAACTCGCACATCAACAGCACCCTGCTGCATTTCCGCAAATTTTGCAGAGAAATCTTCTAGTGATGTTCGCCCTGTATGTTGCAATGGGAATTGTTTTGGTTCTCTAGAAGTAAAAAGAAAAAAAAGCAAACAATGAAGGTTGGTATGGCTAATTATATAAAGTTATATAAAATTTGCTACAGTAAAATTAATTTTCACCAGACACTTCCTGGCAGATTAAAACTGTGTGCCGGACCGAGACTCGAACTCGGGACTTTCGCCTTTCGTGGGCAAGTACTCTCGAATCTCGGTCCTGCACACAGTTTTAACCTGCCAGGAAGTTTCATATCAACGCACACTCCACTGCAGAGTGAAAATATCATTGTAATTTTAACCATATTCGACAGTCTTTTTCCTTTATCAATAATCCCGCCCTATTTCTCGATGTCACATAAAATTTGATCTCATTGGTGTCACATTCTTCTACTACTGCAAACGAAAAAAAAGATTGGATTTAAAAATGGAGTTAGCAACTGTACTCTCAGACATTATGCTATCGCCATTAATGCTGCAAGCGTGAACTGATGAAGCAGAATTAAAACTTCGTCATTTTGTCATTAATACTGAGTGTTGGCACCTAAGACAAAATTGAAACTCACGTGAAGGTAATCCGTCGGCAAAAGAAAAAAAAAATCTTCAAATATGTGTGAAATCTTATGGGACTTAACTGCTAAGGTCATCTGTCCCTAAGCTTACACAATACTTCATCTAAATTATCCTAAGGACAAACACACACACCCATGCCCAAGGGAGGACTCGAACCTCCGCCGGGACCAGCCGCACAGTCCATGACTGCAGCGCCCTAGCCGGCCGCGGTAGTCTAGCGGTTGTAGGCGCGCAGTCCGGAACCGCGCGACTGCTACGGTCGCAGGTTCGAATCCTGCCTCGGGCATGGATGTGTGTGCTGTCCTTAGGTTAGTTAGGTTTAAGTAGTTCTAAGTTCTAGGGGCCTGATAACCACAGTAGTTAAGTCCCATAGTGCTCAGAGCCATTTGAACCATTTTTTGCAGCGCTCTAGACCGCTCGGCTAATCCCGCGCGGAGAGCCTTATCCAAACTATTTCATTAGTATCAAGGTGAAAGGAATTGATCCGGGTTCGACTACAAATTTTTTCACTAATGGTATAGTAGCGACACAATGTGAAATTTCATAATGCATCACAATAGATGTGTGATGACGATAGTGTGGCGCACACTCCCCGCCGCGGCCTCGAGTTACCAAATTAAGTGTCTGAAACGACTCGAAGTGATCTTTAGTGACACTTATATGGTGTTTCTTACCTGTGCAGAACAATTTCAAGATGGGAATACTTGCAGAGGCATAGATTTAGGTTTCATATTCTGTTGTTTGTTGATGATACTGTGGTATACGGGAAGGTATCGAAATTGAGTGAATATAGGATACAAGGCGAATTAGACAAAAGTTCTAGTTGATGTGATGAACGACAGCTTTCTCTAAATCAATAAAAATGTAAGTTGATGCGGATGAGTTGGGAAAACAGACCTGTAATGTTCGGTTAAGGCACTAGTAGCGTCCCAGTCAAATTGTTAAATATCTAGGAGTCACGATGCAAAGCGATATGAAATGGATCGAGCATGTGAGGTCTGTGGTAGGGAAGGTGAATGATCGGCTTCTATTTATTGGAAAAAGTTTCAGAAAAGGGCGATTCATCTGTAAAGGAGACCGCATATAGGACGCTTGTCCTACCTATTATTCAGTACTCCCCGGGTGTTTGGGTTCCCCAGAAGGTCGGATTATAAAAAGATATCGACGCGTTTCAGAGACGGGCTAATAGATTTGATACCGGTAGGTTCTAACAACTTGCAAGTATTACGGAGATGCTTCGGAACATCAAACGGGTGTCTTTGGAAGTAAGACGACGTTCTTTTCAAGGAAAACTATTGAGAAAAGTTAGAGATTTGGCATCTGAAACTGACTGCAGAACGATTCTGCTGCCACGAACACGCATATGGTCCACGAAGATCAGATATGAGAAGTTACGGCTCATGCGAAGGCACACAGATAATCGGTTTACCCTCACTCTATCTGTTAGTTGCACAGGAACGGAAATGACTAGTAGTGGTACAGGATACATTGCGCCCCGCATCGTACTGAGACTTGCGAACTATGTTTGTAGATGTAAATGGAGATCTGAATATGTTTACTTTATTTCATCGACTTCATCTTTTGCCTTACCAATGTTCAAATTTTACATGTTATTCCACGATGGTATGAAGGGTGAGGTTTCTGCACTCTGTGCCTTCTTGTCCTTCTGTCTTTGCCATGTTTATGTGACTGTCACCTTTTTTTTATGCACGTGCCGATAAGCAATAGTATCTGGAGACAAGTCTGTGTAAGCACGAGCTATCTTAAAAGTGGTATTAAGCCTTTCCAATCGTCTCCGAGATGAATTGAAATTACTATTCTAGTCTAAGTCACATTTGACCTCAAGTTTCGTAATATTTAAAAGAGCACTATGTTTTAACAATTATACTTTGAATATTCTCATACGAATGCTGTGATACACACAGGCGTCGTTAATGTCAAGCAACTGGCAAATAAACTATGAGAACCAAGTCCAAACTGCGAAGGTAATGTCGTCTTGTTACTTTTTTTATTGTCTGTCTTAATTTGCCTGAAGACTTAGAATCTTATTTTTCCGGTTCTTTTCTCTTTTACTGACAAAGCATTAGTAACAGCTGTATTATAATCGATACGAACAGAAACTTCATTTTGTTCGTTGTATCACATGAATGAAAGTTCTGCATAAGAATAACATATTCGAGATACTGTTGAGGGTAGTTTTTGTTCCTTTTTCAACATTCTCACAATAACTCATTTTCTTTCACGTTATCAGAAGCTGCAATCAAACTTGCACTGCAATCATTCAATTGCTTAATTTGCTTCTCGGATTTTGAATCCTCTTTTTCGGTCATTGTGAAAGATTTCAGTCCACGGTTTGCCTTTCGCAGCTTATGAGACTCCATTTTCAATGCTCGCATTTTGTAACAACCTAATACTATCTCTTGAGTTGTGTTATTACGTGTTAAATGTGGTAGCAAGGAAATAATTCGTAAGGAAAAGTATATAGTGATAAAATGATTGATATTCATTCATAACTTTTATAGCGTCTCGTGATGCGAATGACTTACCGTGAATAAGTCTTTTAGGTGGCATCTACCGCAAGGGAGAAACACTAGACTAGGTAAGACAGCCACTGAAGAGGAGAGTCGCTCAAATATAAAGTGCAATTAAATGAAAAAGGGACACCTGCCACAACGGGACCATGGAATTGTTCCAATCCAAATTGGTCCCCATAGACGTTAAGAAATTATTCCCACTGGGAGACGAGATGATCATAACCTGCTGGCCGGTGTGTCCGAGCGGTTCTAGGCACTTCAGTCTGGAAGCGAGCGACCGCTACGGTCGCAGTTTCCAATCCTGCCTCCGGCATGGATTTGTGTGATGTCATTAGGTTATTTAGGTTTAAGTACTTCTAAGTTCTAGGGGACCGATGACCTCAGATGTTAAGTCCCGTAGTGCTCAGAGCCATTTGAACCATATGAACCAATTCCGAGGAACCTGTTCTCCTTTGATAGCCGAATTCGTGTAAGGAGCGTTGAAGGCATGCATGCCTCGTCTGCTGCATAGCTGTCTAAAGATGTCGAATCGTGAGTGCAGCCGTGTGCTACTACTGCAGCTGGACGACGACACTAGACCAGTTCGTCAGCAACCAAACTCATAATCCAACAACCTCTTTCCCTGTACTGTGGCACCATGCCGACCTCCTACCGCGGCTGTGACAGCATCGAAAGGTAAATTCACTTGGGCCACCAGTCGCTCGAAATGTGTGTTTCGCTTTGTGTTCGGTTTTCATTTGACTGCCCCTCGTAATTTCCCATGGTTTTATTTACGATGTTTCATTACAGTCGGTGTATGTGAACTACACTTTAGACTTAAATCATAGATGCAGGAAAGCAAATAAAACTCTTTGGTCCATACTAGGTGTAACCACATATCAAGACCGTTACGCGGTGTCTCCTACCGCTCAGTTTGCCGGCAATC
This sequence comes from Schistocerca americana, assembly GCF_021461395.2. NCBI lineage: Eukaryota > Metazoa > Arthropoda > Insecta > Orthoptera > Acrididae > Schistocerca > Schistocerca americana. The sequence continues at coordinate 974,680,380 of NC_060130.1, read as the reverse complement.
ATGTGTTGGACGCATTCTACGAGTACGACTTTAGGTATTTAGCAATATTATTGTATGTGTCACTTGCGTTTTTTAAGATTGGAATTGTGCGTTTAATTATTTTGTTTTGTATCTGTTTCGTGCTGTGGGAGAGCGCAGTAACAGGATGACGGCAGCATCTCGGCGCAGCCGCTAAGCAGAGAGCTGACCGCTATTTTCTACCAGGCGAAAGCTATCGCGCGCTAGGAGATCCTGTCGGTGTGTGTTGTAGTCCTTTGACTCCAATACAAATAATGTAAATAATGTTACGAACAAAACACGGACAATCGCTGTTGTAAAAAAGACTGTAATAGCAACTCCGTTCTTGATCTTGTCTTCACAGCTTACGGCCCACACGGCGAAAATTTGTACCAAGGCCGGGAATCAAGCCCAGGCCTCCTGCTGTTTTTTAATTCTACTTTAAGAAATGTTACTTTCCTCGCGCCCAAAGGTAGAGGTGGAGACAAAGCGGGTAGAGGTTGTAACCCGATGCCTAGCCACCATGTCCAGTGGAACAAAGAAAAGTGTAGGGATCGTGGGGTAGACGTTGAAGGAAAATCAAATATTTATTCATTTATTTATTTCTCTTTTCAAAATTATTATTAATACCACCGAGAATACCAGGAAACCTGTGTCTTGAGGAGGATGGAGCAGCCAGTTGCCAGCTTTCGTCAGACTATCGACTCATAGTTTTGCGGAGAAGAACATTCAGATGAACAGAGAATAACCGGTTATAAGAGTGAAAAAGGTGTCGATCAACTCCTCAAGGGAGTAATGGCCCAAATCTGGGGTGGTTTATGAAATAAAGTAAAAAGGAAACTCGACAAAAATTGTCTGTATTTAGGATTGCGGACAACTGCACAATGGCGTTCATTGAGGAAGTGCCAAAAATCAAGGATATATTTCTAGCCATCAGCAAACAAGCAGTGAACTGCGCACTCACAAATCCATTTTACGGAGTTTGTCTTGCTTGCGGGAAGAATCCAACGTTCGGAAAAATGAGCAGGTGAATAGGTATCTGATGAGGAGTCGTACGGGTAATTAGGGACAACATCTGCCACAATAAGAACCAGACACCTCTCGCCGATACGCACAGCAGGTCACGCTCGTTCGTGTCCAAAACATCACAGACGACACGTAACGAAGTGTCATCGAGGTGTTAAGGCGTGATTAGCATTCTGCCAGTAAGGTACCATGCAGACTGGAGATCACTGTCAAGACAAGGAGCGCACACCGATCGCTAAGCGGCACGCCAGTCGGCTTAGGGATGCATCCCCACAACTACATTCGGTGGCCTGTGCTGCTGAAGGAAGTCATAGATCGCCTTTGTGGATGTCAAGAGCGTTGGCAGTATCGCAGTACGGACGTAACTCAGTTCGAGGAGAAAGTGGCGGAAGTAAAAGAACGTTGGATCGGTGTCGAGAGAGACTGTGGTACAAGGGCCTCCAGCAATGCACTGGTAAGTCACGTAGGACAACGACGCCTCAGCGCCATGTGAGAACTGGCGAAAACATCTATCGCACTGTCAGGCACATGATGAAGATGTAAACCACCCCTCCAGTGGAGGGGAGGTTAAGGGTATAATACTTTATCTGGAACAGCAAGCCGTGGCAAACATATGAACACACTGGCGCTAGCATGCTGCGGGCCATGGACGGGGAAGTGTCTGTGCCACGTTGGAGATACGTGGCGCCAAATATACATATACATAATGTGTCCGTTGCAGAAGATCAGTGGCTCGTAAACGACGATCCAGGAGCCCAGCTCGTAGTTGGGACAGTAGGAGCCGGCAGTTGAGGGCAATCGTTCGCCGCAGATCACTCGCAAAATCAAGTATTAAGTGTGCAGTCACAAAGCACACCTGCCAGCGCAGCGCCGCGAAACGGCATCAAGAAGACGTTGACCCGCGCACTAATGGAAAGAGCGGGCAGCGCCACACCCCCAAGAAAACAGAGTTTAGCGCCCCTGTCAACGCTGTGAGCTAACCACCTGCCCCTCGCTGATCGAGTCCCAGTTCGGCCGAAGACTTTGAGAGCATCCGCACTTAGTAATAGGAAGACGTTACTTAGCTTGGGTTCTGCGAGTGGCAATAACGACTAAAGTACTTCCATGTAGGAGGTGCAGGGATAAGTTTCTCGTAAGGGCGGAACAACTACTCACTCAGTGAGTCTAGTTTTTATTTCTTAACTGGCTACTATTACTAGCAATGACCGAACTCAGGATGTGCCTTCACCCCTGTGCAACGACAGTCAAACTAACTGTTTGTGAACTCAGTCACTGTTGGACGCCGTGTGCGGCTTCAGTTAGACACTGGCGCTTCTTTCTTTTCGTTCCTAAGGGACCAAACTGCTTAGGCCATCGGCCACTGGATATGCACACTACTTAAACTAACTTATGCTAAGAACAACGCACACCCATGCCCGAGGGAGGACCCAAACCTCCGGCGGGAGGGGCCGTGCAATCGCGACATGACGCCTCAAACCGCGCGGCCACTCCGTGCGGCCACTGGCGCTTCTGTTACATTGCTTAAACGTACTACTTATGAACAGTTGGGCTCGCCACTGTTGACAAAATATTGCTCGAAACTTTCTGTGTGTAGTAGTCTGGACATTCCAGTAGTTTGCCTGCCACATTCTAGTCTCACACCATAACAGTTACATCTACCACCATACGTTAACAAGTCTGAAAATATTTTTGGGTTAGATTTATTTGATTTGTTTTGTCACCGTATTCAAGAAAATGTACTTTCTGCTTCTACTTTCAACCCAAAAGGCAGTATTACTCAACTGACTGAGGAGTTTCCTGATTTATTTTCTGACGGACCTGGCAGAGCAAATAATTTTGTTGCGTACGTTACAATAAATGACAATGCGCACCCTAAGATTTTTCCAGCCGGTCCTGTCCGTTATGCACTTAGAGACAAAGGAGCAAGTGAACTTAAATAATGGCAAGACAATGGGCTTATTGCTCCTATCCAGGCTAGTCAATGGGCGTCTCCCTTAGTCACCCTTCCAAAGTGTTGTGGAAGACTTCGTCTTTGTGTTGACTTCAAATCCACTTTGAATTCACAAACAATAATCTATACTTATCCGTTACCTCGCCATGGGTGCAGGCCGCTGTTTTCCAAAAATTGACTTACGCGAAGTGTATTTGCAAATTCCGCTAGATGTGGAGCCTCAGAAAGTGTTTGTAGTCAACATACATTTAGGGTTGTTCAAACTTTTGCTCTTACGCTTTGGCAGCGCTTCCGCACCTGTCATATTTCAAAACTATTTCGAGCAGCTTAATTGAAAAGTTCCATTCTGTTCAAAGTACTTGGATGATATTGTGGTGTCAGGACGTATACCGGAGCAACATATCAATAACCTACGTATGTTTTGCGAAGTGTTTTCAGCTGCGTGTTTGAAGTGTCACTTGGACAGATAAGCCTTTCCCAGACTGAAATTGAGTACTTAAGCCATGTTCTTAATAACCAAGGTGTTCATCCCCTTCAGGCACATTTAGTGGCTATCCAGGACCTCCGTACCCCACGGAATGTGAGGGAATTGAAGCAAGTTCTCGAGACGTTGACATATTATATTCGGCTTATACCCAACGCAGCCCAGATCGCGGTTCCGTTGCATCGTTTGCTCCGAAAGAGCGTGCCTCTGGTTTGCACCAAAGAGCGTCAGGATGCATTCCTGAAACTTACAAATGCCTTCTTGACAGACAGATGCTTGTTTATTTCGATTCCACCAAGCATGTGGCTTTAGCACCAGACAATTACTCGTACGGAACCGGAGCTGTGCTCTCGCACATACTACACTACTGGCCATTAAAATTGCTACGCCAAGAAGAAATGCAGGTGATAAACGGGTATTCATTGGACAAATATATTATACTAGAACCGACATGTGATTACATTTTAACGCAATTTGGGTGCATAGATCCTGAGAAATCAGTACCCAGAACAACCACCTCTGGCCGTAATAACGGCCTTGATACGCCTGGGCATTGAGTCAAACAGAGCTTGGATGGCGTGTACAGGTACAGCTGCCCATGCAGCTTCAACACGATACCACAGTTCATCAAGAGTCGTGACTGGCGTATTGTGACGAGCCAGTTGCTTGGCCACCATTAACCAGATGTTTTCAATTGGTGAGAGATCTGCAGAATGTGCTGGCCAGGGCAGCAGTCCAACATTTTCTGTATCCAGAAAGGCCCGAACAGGACCTGCAACATGCGGTCGTGCATTATCCTGCTGAAATGTAGGGTTTCGCTGGGATCGAATGAAGGGTAGAGCCACGGGTCGTAACACATCTGACATGTAACGTCCACTGTTCAAAGTACCGTCAATGCGAACAAGAGGTGACCGAGAAGTCTGCCGACCGCGGTGGTCTAGCGGTCCTAGGCGCGCAGTACGGAACCGCGCGACTGCTACGGTCGCAGGTTCGAATCCTGCCTCGGGCATGGATGTGTGTGACGTCCTTAGGCTAGTTAGGTTTAAGTAGTTCTAAGTTCTAGGGGACTGATGACCACAGTAGTTAAGTCCCATAGTGCTCAGAGCCATTTGAACCATTTGAACCGAGAAGTCTAACCAACGGTACCCCATACCATCACGCCGGGTGATACGCCAGTGTGGCGATGACGAATACGCGCTTCTAATGTGCGTTCACCGCGATGTCGCCAAACACGGATGAGACCATCATAATGCTGTAAACAGAACCTGGATTCATCCGAAAAAATGACGTTTTGCCGTTCGTGCACCCAGGTCCGTCGTAGAGTACACCATCGCAGGCGCTCCTGTCTGTGATGCAGCGTCAAGGTTAACCGCAGCCATGGTCTCCGAGCTGATAGTCCATTCTGCTGCAAACGTCGTAGAACTGTTCGTGCAGAGGGTTGTTGTGCTGCAAACGTCGCCATCTGTTGACTCAGGGATCGAGACGTGTCTGCACGATCCGTTACAGCCATGCGGATAAGATGCCTGTCATCTCGACTGCTAGTGATACGAGGCCGTTGGGATCCAGCACGGCGTTCCGTATTACCCTCTTGAACCCACCGATTCCATATTCTGCTAACAGTCATTGGACCTCGACCAACAGTCTGGAACCGCAAGACCGCTACGGTCGCAGGTTCGAATCCTGCCTGGGGCATGGATGTTTGTGATGTCCTTAGGTTAGTTAGGTTTAAACTAGTTCTAAGTTCTAGGGGACTAATGACCTCAGCAGTTGAGTCCCATAGTGCTCAGAGCCAGCCACCTCGACCAACGCGAGCAGCAATGTCGCGATACGATAAACCGCAATCACGATAGGCTACAATCCGACCTTCATCAAAGTAGGAAACGTGATGGTACGCATTTCTCCTCCTTAAACAAGACATCACAACAACGTTTCACCAGGCAACGCCGGTAAACTGCTGCTTGTGTAAGACAAGTCGCTTGGAAACTTTCCTCAAGTCAGCCCGAAGTAGGTGTCGCCAACGGTGCCAACCGTGTGTGAATGATCTGAAAAGCTAATCACAGCATCTTCTTCCTGCTGGTTGAATTTCGCGTCTGTAGCACGTCAACTTCGTGGTGTAGCAATTTTAATGTCCAGTAGTGCAGACAAGACTAGTGCTTTCGCATCCTAGTTATTGACCGTGACTCAATGTAACTATTCCCAGATCGAGAATTAACCGCTCACTAGTATCCGTGGCGTGACAAAGATGCACAATTGTCTATTTGGTCGAGAATTTTACCTAGTGACAGACCGCAAACCACTTCAGTCTTCCTTTCATCCGTCCAAACTTGTTCCACCACGAGGGCTCAGAAGCTGCAACGTTGGGCTTTCTAATTGTCATAGTGTCAGTACGAAATATTTTACCTCCCCAATTTGAAGCGTGCAAAGAGTGACGACCTTTCTCGCCTTCCTGTTGGTCCTGATCGGAATTCGATGCTACTGCTGCATCTTGCCGTCAGATCGATGCACAGGTCAATGAACTTTTATAGACTTTTCCACTGTATGATAATAAAATAGCACAGATCACTGAAGCAGACCCTGACTTGAACATATTTTTGGAATACATCCATGCTGCTTGACGTTGTTCAGTGAAAAACATTCAAAACTCTTTTGTGCGCCGATACTTCGCTCGTCGCCATAGGTTCACCCTCCAACTCGATGAGATTTTATCACAAAATGACTCTGTACAATCACGCGTGCTTATTCCTAAGCTGCTGCAGAAAGATGTGTTGCTATTGCTCCACCAAGGACATTGGTGAATTTTACCCGCAAAACAGTTAGCGCGTCAGCACAGTACTTCGCCAGGAATGCCCGCCCACGTTGAATTGATGACGTCACAGTGCCGTGCTTGTGCCGAAACTCTGTCGGTCCTGTCGCAAACGTTTTCCCCTTGACCAAAGTGTAAATGACCGCGGTAACGAGTGCATATTACCTCTGCTGGGCATTTTTGGAACACTCGTTGGGTTACTGTTGTGGACTCTCCGTTTTCAGCGCCTATGAACTCGAATACGTGGCGTAGTACCATTGAGGCTTTGCTGTCTATTTTTTGCCTGAAAGGTGTGCCGGAAATGTTGGCTACAGACAAAGAAACCACATTATACGGCTCACGTATTTGAACAGTTTGGTATAGCCAATGGTATCACGCACATATCACTCACCTTGACAACAGTTGAGCAAACCACGTGTCTCCCACACATGAGAATTGGCGCTGCTGCCTTTCCGCGCCCGTCCGTCGTCGTCGGAGCTTCTCCATGGCCGGCGCTAATGCACGCTGCTCCAGTTGCTGCACCCACCGCAGGGCACGGCGCCTCCCACGCTCCACAAGCATCACTTTGCTCCTGATGATTCTATTCTTTTCAGACTGTTTGGTCATACCAGACGCTGGGAGAGAGGAACGAGTCCTCAAACCTTTTGGGCGCTTGCGCGCCCGCCGTTTATCCGGCGCCGTCGTCATCACCATCGGCGCCCACTCCGTTTCTCATCGGACCGCCTCAGGAAGAGGTTGGGCTCCCATTCGTGGTTTTAAGACCCTCGGAACGCAGGACGGATGTCGGAGCCCGTCCGGGGACCCAGCGACGGTCCCAGATGCGGGACTCCCGGTTCCTCACGCCACCCACCTTCTGACCCAGCTCGAAGTGTGGTGGTGGTGGTGGGGGGGGGGTGGTGATTAGAGCGTGCTGGCCTAAGCCATCGAAAGCTCACCGACCAGCGCAGCGCCGCGAAACGGCATCGAGACCTGCGCGTCAGTGGTAAGAGCGGGCAGCTCCACAGCTTAAGGGAGGCACAGTTCAGCGCCCCGTATCAATACTGATTTAACCAAATCCATCACTGATCGTGACCCAGTTCGCTCGCAGACTTCGACAGCCTCAGCACTGAATAACAGGTACCTGTGTTCTGCGAGTAGTAGTAGAGAGTAAAATACTTGCATGTAGGAGACAGAGGAAAACGTTAAGTTTCTTTTCTTTTTAGAAACAAAGTGATCAATTAATCTTGAAGTTTAATGTACAGATAATTTTTGTTCTTACTACCGGCCATCAACACTTGTCTCCTTCCTTGTTTGTGTCGGTACTGACACTCACTGTAGTCGACATAACGCTAAGCATCGGGTAGTATCAACTACACTCAGTGGACGAGCACTGTCCGCATGAAGCCCCGCACCTAAAGACATTGCTCTCGAATTTCGGACTTGAAGGCAGCTATCAGAAGCTTCAACGTATGTGACAACTCATGCTAATGACTCTCTGAATTCAGCACTGCTGCAAAGAACGAGGACGAGATCGTCCGCATAAGCAGTGCAGCTGAATACACGGCCACAGAGAAAGGCGTTGCGGAGGTCGCAGAGCAGTGGTTCCGTGGAGAAAGGATATAATAGTGCCGAGCGTAGACAGCCTTAGCGCACCGAATCGAGATGGGAGGAGTGAGACACCCAGCATAGAGCGCACGGGATGTAGTTTCACGAAGGAGATCCGTTACGCCGCCGACGGTAGCGTCAGGGTATCCCGTGTTGTGGAGCACCCTTCCCAAGTTGTCGCTATCGACCCTATGGAACGCCTGGCTGAAGCCAAGGGCTGCCAAAACTCGAGGCATATGATGAGCGTGAGCGACAGAAGGCAGTACGAATATTATTCGCACCTCCCAAAGAAGTTTGTTCAGAGGAAACCACATACCGGACCACCCTTTTAATCCATGCTGAAAGGGTACAGTACCGCGCGACATTGAAAATAGGTGCAACATTCTTCGTTATTCTTGTCAGAACAACATACTTTTTGTAATAATAACTCAATTTCACTTAATACACCGAAGCCGGATATCAGTGTAGGAAAGGACAGTTTATTTATTTAATTGATCACATGTGCACTCCCACAAAATATATCGCTACATCCAACTTGGTGAGGTCTGTGAAATGAATGAATGTATGGTCGTCTGCTAACCGCAGATAGTGAATGTGCAATACATGATCATCTTTGAGACGGTCCTTTGGTCACCTTTAGTGGAACCAAAGAGATTACATATACCTGAGCTTTGATCGCCTGAAATGTGGCTGGCCAATACGGTGGCATGATGCTCCCCCACCTTGGCGGAGGTGCGAGATGACCTGAAAAACGGCCATGTTTCAGCACTCTGGCGCTGGATCTTGTGTTGGTAAGACCTGTCTTAGGTGTTCTCCGTAAAGACATAGGAGTGGAGAGAATGGTATGCATGTGAAATACTTAAGAGTAGTTTGGAATAATTATTTCTCTATTTCAGGAACTTTTGGGGGGGAGAATTGAGTGACAGGCAGGTAAAATTAAGGGGATCGTAGTAATCTTCGGAAGTGACCAACGGTCACAATGAAACCACGTGTAGTACTAAGTTGAAATACTTGCGAGTGCTAGTACTAAGTTGAAATACGCTCCTGGAAATGGAAAAAAGAACACATTGACACCGGTGTGTCAGACCCACCATACTTGCTCCGGACACTGCGAGAGGGCTGTACAAGCAATGATCACACGCACGGCACAGCGGACACACCAGGAACCGCGGTGTTGGCCGTCGAATGGCGCTAGCTGCGCAGCATTTGTGCACCGCCGCCGTCAGTGTCAGCCAGTTTGCCGTGGCATACGGAGCTCCATCGCAGTCTTTAACACTGGTAGCATGCCGCGACAGCGTGGACGTGAACCGTATGTGCAGTTGACGGACTTTGAGCGAGGGCGTATAGTGGGCATGCGGGAGGCCGGGTGGACGTACCGCCGAATTGCTCAACACGTGGGGCGTGAGGTCTCTACAGTACATCGATGTTGTCGCCAGTGGTCGGCGGAAGGTGCACGTGCCCGTCGACCTGGGACCGGACCGCAGCGACGCACGGATGCACGCCAAGATCGTAGGATCCTACGCAGTGCCGTAGGGGACCGCACCGCCACTTCCCAGCAAATTAGGGACACTGTTGCTCCTGGGGTATCGGCGAGGACCATTCGCAACCGTCTCCATGAAGCTGGGCTACGGTCCCGCACACCGTTAGGCCGTCTTCCGCTCACGCCCCAACATCGTGCAGCCCGCCTCCAGTGGTGTCGCGACAGGCGTGAATGGAGGGACGAATGGAGACGTGTCGTCTTCAGCGATGAGAGTCGCTTCTGCCTTGGTGCCAATGATGGTCGTATGAGTGTTTGGCGCCGTGCAGGTGAGCGCCACAATGAGGACTGCATACGACCGAGGCACACAGGGCCAACACCCGGCATTATGGTGTGGGGAGCGATCTCCTACACTGGCCGTACACCACTGGTGATCGTCGAGGGGACACTGAATAGTGCACGGTACATCCAAACCGTCATCGAACCCATCGTTCTACCATTCCTATACCGGCAAGGGAACTTGCTGTTCCAACAGGACAATGCACGTCCGCATGTATCCCTTGCCACACAACGTGCTCTAGAAGGTGTAAGTCAACTACCCTGGCCAGCAAGATCTCCGGATCTGTCCCCCATTGAGCATGTTTGGGACTGGATGAAGCGTCGTCTCACGCGGTCTGCACGTCCAGCACGAACGCTGGTCCAACTGAAGCGCCAGGTGGAAATGGCATGGCAAGCCGTTCCACAGGACTACAGCCAGCATCTCTACGACCGTCTCCGTGGGAGAATAGCAGCCTGCATTGCTGCGAAAGGTGGATATACACTGTACTAGTGCCGACATTGTGCATGCTCTGTTGCCTGTGTCTATGTGCCTGTGGTTCTGTCAGTGTGATCATGTGATGTATCTGACCCCAGGAATGTGTCAATAAAGTTTCCCCTTCCTGGGACAATGAATTCACGGTGTTCTTATTTCAATTTCCAGGAGTGTATTTCCGAGTTCTAAAGTTAAGCTGAATTACTGGCATGTGTACTATAAGTTGGAAATATTTAAGAAATGGAGTGTGCAGGACTGGATATTAGAGACGAGAACTTCCACATGGTGAGTACTGTGTGAGTCTCAATCTGTGTATGAGACAAAGGATAAAGAGAGGTATCAGTTGAGGACTCGCGTGTGTGACGAATATGATCTTAATATTAATTTGCGTGTGTCGCTAGATTCAAACTCTAATACCATGAGAGAGAAGCAAGGTGAGTCAACCGTCTATCCAGCAACGCCACTTGGCTTGCATTGCACAGGAAGACGTGCGTGTATCCTCCAGAGTTCGTAGTAGGAAAGAAAAGTTACGAAGTGGGACATTGTCGTGTGAAACTGGGATGAATACTAATTGAAGTGGGAAATCTGAAAGTGAAGTGATCCTAACGTTGTGACTATTCTTTGTGATGTATTCTGTGTTGCCAGTGTGATGTATTTCATGCAATTTAAGTATGTGTGGTTTGCATGGGAAAGTAGCAAGATAGGTTCAGAGGCAGTGATTTATGCACGTTCCTTTTTGTACCGCTCGGTCTGGAGTAAAATTTCGTGATGATGGGTGTGAGAGTCGAAGTGTGGGATATATCAAAAGATCCACCATCCTATCCAGAAAATGCACTGTAGCATTAGATTATTACGAGACCATAAGATAGAGAATCACCAGTGTAAAGCCATGCGTACTGGGCGGAGTTTATAATGGGTAATTGTTGTATAAAATGTAATGGTGTGTTTAGGTTATCTTTGAACCATAATAGAATTTATCGCAATAAAAAAGATAGTGAAAACAAAAAGATTGGTCGCCTTGTTCTTCGAATAGTGTGTAGTCATGATATCCAGAATTTGTAATGTGTACACCATTCATATTCCGTGCGATGGCCACCTGTTGATCAAAGCCGTTGGGTAAGAAAGAAAATGTGGTATTGCCAGAGCATAGTGAACAATCAGAGTTGTGAAACTCCAAATAGTCGTATGTGCATTATCCGTTTCCGTTGCGTAATATACAAACCGGAGAATAATTTGTAGCTTAATTGTGAGTACTAGAGCTCATAATCACTCATTGATGTTACTCGGTAAATAAGAATAAATCCACTCGCTTGGCAGACCACTCATCTTGCAGGCCTGACTGCTTGATGCCACAGTATGAGCAAGGCATGTGGGTGCCCCTCAATGCAGCGAACAACCGAGTAAATTTCTTTGTCTCACTGTTGAGCAACGTCAAGGCGTGGTAATCGCATATCCATGAGATACCCCGAGGCTTGTGGTTGGGAATGAGGAGACCATCGAGAAAACCGTCTGGGATCTGCACGAGAGGTGACATATTCCAGCCACTTCGGCGCCAGTAGGGGACGAAATGGCCGATCATACTCCAGTGGAAGGCTGTCAGGGCCAGGCGACTCGTTTGTAGAAAGTGCCTGGATACCATCGTGAACTTCGTCCTCTGTGACGTCAGCAAGCAGATCCATCTCTACCTCCACAGAAACCAAGCCAAAATAGAGTCTGGGGACCGACGTAATGCTTGCAGGGTGGTGACATCAGACTACTGCAGCGACAGCAGAGTACAGCATAATATAAAGTGTGTGGAGGGCAGACGCTATATCGCGTTTTGTATCTAAGCGCCACCCATCATCACTCGTAACAACAATCAAATTCCACCGCCTGTGGCGACATTACGCTAACACATGATACCCAGACGGACGCTTCTGCGCTAATTCGTCGTGCGCGCATCCCGAGCCCACAGCTCCTTCAAGGGGACGGTGAGAGAGGGATGTGAGCTGTGCCTTGGCAAGCTTCACTATCGCCTGTCGCTCAGGCGAATATGGCATCATAGTATATTCCTGGACAATGTTGAAATAGAAACCTTGGGTTCGTCACCGCCACGCCACGACTTACGTTCTGTAACCAATCAAGGCCTTGCGGAGGGAAGGATTTGTGCAGAGCTACGCCATGACAGGGCAGACCGATATTCATCACGGCGTCGACGACCAGCTTTCCAAGTGGTCTGGATGAGCTGCTGTAAGTTGGGTGAAGTAAAGTATATAATGTTCAGTTTCCATAGTCCACGGCCGCGCCGCACTCTTTGGGACAGAGATTTATGGCGTATGCATCGTGGTCAGAGAACTCAACGGGCCAGACTTCAGCAGCATACACCCCACTGACAATATGGCGGGAGATGTAAACACGATCGACGCCGTTGGAAAAATGGCTAGAAATGGCTAGTGAAATACGTACACCGCGGACGATCACCATGGACATGCTCCCAAGAATCCGCAAGCTGAGGTATTGGAGAACTGTCCCTAGTGCTGCGCATGGACAGTGACTTGGTAGTTGGCCTTCGGGTGCGTGGTACGAGTTGAAATCGCTTCCTACTATCAATGCGTCCTGTCGACCAAGGAAAAGAGGCGTGACTGTCTCTTAGAGGAAAGTTGAACGTTCGCGACGTAGACCCGAACCACATGGGGCACAAACATTGATAGGCGCATAAACATGACAGCCATACCTCTGGCACCAGGGAGATAGGTAACTGTATCAGAGAGCATACTGTCACATAGAAGGATCGCCACCCGACTAACAGTAGGGGAGACGTGTGATGTAAAACCTTGGAGAGCTCAAAAGGTGCCAACGTGCACCTCCTGAATGAGAACAACGTCAGCGTCCCCAGCATACAGCATGGTATGGAGCAAAGCCAGTCCATGGCATACGCAAATGATATTGACATTGACCATGCTTATGCAATAAGTCTGAAAAGCTGCCATGACCAGGAGGACAGGTGATTCAAACATGGGGGAAGCACAGGGAGCTCCCTGTTTGGGCCCCGTGGAAGGGCACATTACTATGACGAGATCCGACCCCACCAGTGGGGGTCCATCGCTCTGTAAACTTCCAGAATGTCCATCCTCAGTATCGTCATCATCCACCCAGGAGACGGGCAACTCACTGGGCCGGTTCAATGGAACGCTATCAGAGATGAACCCACAGGTAACGTCAGACACAGAAAGGGAGGCAACCGCATCAGACGCAGGCGGGGGAAGGTAGGTGAGAGCTGACTGGAGACGGAGGCGGGGAAAGACGTAGTGTCGCCATGTATCAGGGTGTCAGCAGACATCGCGTCATCAGTTGAAGGGGCGTCATCCTGTGCACATATCTGATGGGAGCAGTCATCAGAAGGGGCACGGCGTTGTCTCTTCCGTTTCCTCGGCGACTGTTGCTTCTCAAAATGTTGATCCGTGTCAGTTGGCGGTCGGCCATCTTTCGACATGTGGCCAGACGACGGAAAAGCGGAGGCCGGTGAAGCTCAATGATCAACAACGATGGGTTCGGGATACATACGATCAATCACGACAGCACGTATATGGCCGTCAGAGTATCGGAACTTGAGATCGTTAGCGTGGCGCCGCTCAAGGGCGAATTTAAAGTAGATGAGGCGACAGTGAGAATTTAGATCGAGGAGGGAGGTGTGCCAGGGTATACCATGCAGTGCTGTGAACCGCCGTCCATGGTGGCTTAGTGACTAACGCATCTGCTTCGTAAGCACTAGACCTGGTTTCGATTCCCGGCCTCAGTACGATTTTCAACTGCTGTTTCAGTCTATATACATAAAATTATAACTGTTTGCGACCAATAAGCTACTTGTAAAAGTGTCTTTTTAAATAATTTGTTTTTTAATCTGATTTATTATTAGTATAAGACTGATTTCTCTTCATGAGTGAGTTTTGTGAAACTGTTACAATTATTTCCGTTCGAAGTTAATCAGTTATCGATATTTAAGGGCATGAGCAGAGATCCTACACCAAATGTTAAGTTTGGAAAAGTCACGGAACTTTATATAACTGATGTTAACCAAATGATTGAATTTTTGCCTTTCTCTACATCCAAACTTCCAGGAAGGTGATTTACTGATTTACTGAAGTAATTTAAATTCGTTGTGTTGCCGTCTCTGGACAATAAGTGTGAACGCTGAAGCTGAGTTATACGTGCCTGACTGAAAGTTTTCGGCAGCTGAATGTTAGGTACGACCTCTACTGATGTTGTTTGTTTAAGTAATACCCTTCAGTAAGGTAGGGGGGGGGGGGGGGAGGCGCTGCACGTGGCGACCGAGCCAATGGCATGTGAGCATAAATTTGCGGGAGCGAATTTCACGACAAAGGAAATATATTACAAAACAGAAGAATAGACACTGATTGGTACACGAGTGAGGAGGACTGCAGTCGAGAATACTGCATTTGTTATCTGACCAGTGAGCGATTGTGACGAGACGCAGTTTCCTGGTGGTGGCAGCCGAGGCAGCTGACACGGAGAGCATCCACCATAACACATAGCGTTCGCGTGGTGGTAGCCGAGCGCTGTCGGTAGAGCAGTTGAACATTCTAGGTAGTAGCTGCCGCGTGTCACAGGTTTCGAGCAACGCCTCCTGGTGGTAGCTGCCAGGCGACAACGGCCTCAACGAATGCGTCCCGGTGGTAGCTGCCGTGTGTCAATGGCATCGAGCAATGCGTCCTGTTGAGGTTCGCCAGAGAACTGACCTCGTGGTGGTTTAGATCTGAGCTTCGCTAATTGGTAATAGCAGGTGGACGGGATTCTAGCTTCTGCCAGGTTGCAGTCTACCACACGAGTCAGCCCAAAATTTACGGAAGTTTATTTGGTGGGCGCAATTCACATTGAAAAACAATACAAGTGCTCTGTACTGTGTCAAGAAAACAGGCTTCACTTTGTCAAAGTGACTGGTGGGTTATTATAACCGTTTGTCATATACAGAATAGATGGGAGTTTTGAATTAACAGCAATAATGTCGGAAGGCAGCGTAGTGGATGTGGATGAATGGCCTTTGTGGGGCAGAATACTAAATTAGAAATTATACCCTAATAGTAATCTACAAATAACCAGTTCAATGACGTCAAATGTAGAGATAAACAATGGATGAGATTTCGCAAATGAAAAAGGATATTCTTAATTTTACTCGGCAGATCGGGACTACGAAAGTCGTAGTTCGGTACGAAAATTGATAAAAATAAGATGGTTATCCACCAAGAGATCGTTGATCAAACTGACATCACACGTAAATAATTATTAGCGTGGATTAAGAACGCTTCTACGGGTATGGCTAACACCCAAAACTTTCAAGTGGAGAGATGGCAGTAATTAATAATCGTGTAGAGGAAAAACATTGGGGAATAGAGAGGTTAAAAGCACACGCATATGAAAACTTTAAAGCGTTAAGTATGTTAAAAGATACTAGTAACGGAGATCGATCATATTGCGGTGTGGATCACGGTATAGAAAAGACAGAATTGTTAGAACGATTAGAACGAACAGAGTTGTGTTTGCAGGAAGTTTGCTAGTCGGCTCTTACACTATGGATAACAGAATTTATACAGAGAGGAGTGGCGATAAAGCCACTCATAAGGGTAGAATCAGCAGAGTCTGGAGCAGCAAAGACGGTTCGCTGGGTTTGCATCAACAAAAAGAGGGTTACCCTATTCGACAGATGAATGCTGCGAGGAATTTAGATTACCTAGCGGTATCCACGTGGTTAATAAGTTGCCGAGTATCGAATCAGGAGGACTACATCCAATAATATAGTTCAGACCTTTTAAGGGAGCTTTGCCGTATACATAGGATGACCGCAGGAAAATATACACTCCTGGAAATGGAAAAAAGAACACATTGACACCGGTGTGTCAGACCCACCATACTTGCTCCGGACACTGCGAGAGGGCTGTACAAGCAATGATCACACGCACGGCACAGCGGACACACCAGAAACCGCGGTGTTGGCCGTCGAATGGCGCTAGCTGCGCAGCATTTGTGCACCGCCGCCGTCAGTGTCAGCCAGTTTGCCGTGGCATACGGAGCTCCATCGCAGTCTTTAACACTGGTAGCATGCCGCGACAGCGTGGACGTGAACCGTATGTGCAGTTGACGGACTTTGAGCGAGGGCGTATAGTGGGCATGCGGGAGGCCGGGTGGACGTACCGCCGAATTGCTCAACACGTGGGGCGTGAGGTCTCCACAGTACATCGATGTTGTCGCCAGTGGTCGGCGGAAGGTGCACGTGCCCGTCGACCTGGGACCGGACCGCAGCGACGCACGGATGCACGCCAAGACCGTAGGATCCTACGCAGTGCCGTAGGGGACCGCACCGCCACTTCCCAGCAAATTAGGGACACTGTTGCTCCTGGGGTATCGGCGAGGACCATTCGCAACCGTCTCCATGAAGCTGGGCTACGGTCCCGCACACCGTTAGGCCCCGTCTTCCGCTCACGCCCCAACATCGTGCAGCCCGCCTCCAGTGGTGTCGCGACAGGCGTGAATGGAAGGACGAATGGAGACGTGTCGTCTTCAGCGATGAGAGTCGCTTCTGCCTTGGTGCCAATGATGGTCGTATGCGTGTTTGGCGCCGTGCAAGTGAGCGCCACAATCAGGACTGCATACGACCGAGGCACACAGGGCCAACACCCGGCATCATGGTGTGGGGAGCGATCTCCTACACTGGCCGTACACCACTGGTGATCGTCGAGGGGACGCTGAATAGTGCACGGTACATCCAAACCGTCATCGAACCCATCGTTCTACCATTCCTGGACCGGCAAGGGAACTTGCTGTTCCAACAGGACAATGCACGTCCGCATGTATCCCGTGCCACCCAACGTGCTCTAGAAGGTGTAAGTCAACTACCCTGGCCAGCAAGATCTCCGGATCTGTCCCCCATTGAGCATGTTTGGGACTGGATGAAGCGTCGTCTCACGCGGTCTGCACGTCCAGCACGAATGCTGGTCCAACTGAGGCGCCAGGTGGAAATGGCATGGCAAGCCGTTCCACAGGACTACATCCAGCATCTCTACGATCGTCTCCATGGGAGAATAGCAGCCTGCATTGCTGCGAAAGGTGGATATACACTGTACTAGTGCCGACATTGTGCATGCTCTGTTGCCTGTGTCCATGTGCCTGTGGTTCTCTCAGTGTGATCATGTGATGTATCTGACCCCAGGAATGTGTCAATAAAGTTTCCCCTTCCTGGGACAATGAATTCACGGTGTTCTTATTTCATTTTCCAGGAGTGTAGTTTGTGATCTGACGTCTAGAGACCGATGTAAGCGAATGGACAGCATTTTACAAAAATGATTTTAAGATTTGGTCAGGTTTTGTACAAAAATTTAAGGGCAAATACTCGTCAGAAGAGGTGCAGCAGAAGTTTACTCTCGAGTTACTAGATCCAAGCCTGTATAGTCGACGATGGTGCTAGTTTAGTAAGTACTTCGAATGGAATTAAAATAAGAGTAAGCCGATTAAGAATACGCTTACGGGCATTAACTTTTGCTCACAGCAGATATCTTTCGAGAAGGAAGCAACGATCTTTCAAAACATGTTATCACAAATTGTAATAGAGAGAAACAGTTGTTACCACAGAGGATGAGGTTCAAAACCTAACAAGAAGTCAAAAAAGTCTTGTCCTAACTATTAGGGCTCGAGGGAGGTAGTCAAACATCCCCACCGAAACGCAGTTAGAATAAAGGATTAGAAGACGGAACAAAAAAATGAACTAGGAAAAGAGGATCACGTTCTTGAGTTTAATCTATTCCGAAACTGGAAAAGGTCGGAACCGGCGCATAAGCATAAACGAGAGTTTTGCCTGTCACATGAGAGAAAGAAAGACGAAGTGCAATGGTTTGATGAGTTAACCATTTTTAAAATGAGAGTGGAAAGCGATTATGGATCATTTCGAAAATGGAATACTAGGAGGATACGTGATTATTTGTGAGTTAACACTGAGTGAACTCCTACTTTTAAGCACGGGTTTATCCGCCTCAGTAGTAGTACGTAGCCGCGTGAAAAGGCGAACCATTATTTTCACCTTCCATGGTCGCTAATGGAAGCAGCTAATTGGCAGGTACAGACTGACGTCAGACGTAATAAGTTCATACTGAATGCTAAGAGGAGACTGGAAAGATGCAATCAGGACGCTAACTAACCAGTCTATCAAGTCAGAGACCTGGTCACAGCTAAATCTCATCTCTAAAGCTCTGAAAGTGATAAGGAGTGCGAAATGTTTTTTTACTCATATGAAGGACCGCTATTGATCGAACACATGCCTTATTCAAAAGCCTTGTTACTGAAACAGGCAGTATCAGGTTGGAAGGTGTGTGTATATGATTTTATAGGTTATTTTGTCGTTGAAAAACTGGCTGTTGGCTTCTGTCTCGGGTTCTTCGGCCGATGTTCATATAATGATCTTTTTGACGTTTCCTCAGCACGAGTGGCTGGCATTGTCAAAGTTTCACCCTCCATTGCCGGTGGTGAACTGGAGCCGAGCTCGTGGCTGCAGACTATATGTAGCTGGCGCGCCAACGTCCGAGGGCTTCTCCGCGGTCATTTCTGGTGCGCTTTTCCTCTTGCTACCTGCGACGGTTGTTGGCTGCAGTACCGGATGCCAGGATCGGTTTACCTTAAGGCTTCCCTCTTTCTTGTTGAAGCTATTCGCGTGTTTTTGTATTTATACAGCTTCTCTGAGCAAGCGCGAGTGATAGTGCTTCTCTGCAGCCAGAACTTCCGTGTCGGTGAATTTTATACGTGGTCGGTCTCATTCAGTGCGTGATATGCCACGGCCGATTTCTCCACCTGCCCCAACCTGCAATGTCACTTATGCTCTTTGGTTCTGGTGTTAATTGATCGTCCAATCATTCCGACATAAACTTTTCGGCATGTGCATTGTATACGGTGTATTCCCGACATTGCAAGTGGCTCCCTTTTCTCCTTCGTCGATCTAAGACATTCTTTGATCTTCTTGGCTGTTTCAAAATCATCTTTATGCCATGTTTGTGCAATATACGGCCGATTCTGTCTGTCACTCTGGGAATGTATGGCACAGAGGCCATACCCGACATTTCTTTTTCTGATTCCTTACTTCTCCGAGTGTTTGGCTCTGTTACACTTCTAATATAATGCTCCTCAGAACACTTTCCAGGTGTTGCATTTCTCGTTTGAGGTGCTGCAGCTCACATATTCGTCCTGCTCTCGTTACGAGCGTACTGATGGCTCTGAGCACTATGGGACTTAACATCTGATGTCATAAGTCCCCTAGAGCTAAGAACTACTTAAACCTAACTAACCTAAGGACATCACACAACACCCAGTCATCACGAGGCAGAGAAAATCCCTGACCCCACCGGGAATCGAACCCGGGAACCCGGGCGCGGGAAGCCAGAACGCTACCGCACGACCACGAGCTGCGGACGAGCGTACTGATCATGCTTCATTTCTGGCTCGGTTGGTGGTTTGATAGTATGTGCAGGTATCGGTCCGTGTGTGTCCGTTTTCGATACACGCCGTGTCCCAGGTTTTCGCCGTCCCTTGTGACCAGCACATCTAGAAATGGCCGTTTCTTGTCCTTTTCTACTTCCATGGTAAATGTTATGTTGACATGTAGGCTGTTCAAGTGCCTTAGGAAGTCACCGAGCTGTTCTTCAGCATGGCTCCACACCACGAAAGTATCATCGACGTACCTGAACCGCACCTTAGGTTTGCAAGTCGCCAAGTCCAGTGCCTTCTCTTCGAATTGTTCCATGAAGAAGTTGGCCACCACTGGACTAAGAGGACTACCCATGGCGCCGTCTTCCAGCTGTTCGTAGAAATCGCCATTTCACGTTAAATAGCTCATTTTGAGACATGCATGGCAGAGGTTTATGACGTCTTGCGGGAAAATGGAATCGATGTGCTCCAGAGCGTCACTGAGTGGCACTTTTGTAAACAACGAAACAACATCAAAGATGACCAGGGCGTCGTTTGGTGCAAGTTTCAGTTTCCTCAGCTTCTCAATGAAATTTCCTGAGTCTTTTATGTATGTGTCGGTCTTCCCCACGTGTGGCTGGAGCAGAAAATGTTCAAATGTGTGTGAAATCTTATGGGACGTAACTGCTAAGGTCATCAGTCCCTAAGCTTACACACTACTTAACCGAAATTATCCTAAGGACAAACACACACACCCATTCCTGAGGGAGGACTCGAATCTCCGCCGGGACCAGACGGCTGGCGCAGAGAGGCCAAGTGTTTTGCCAGTTTATACGTCGGTGAGCTAGGAGCGCTAACGATCGGTCTCAGTGGAACGTTGTTCTTATGGATCTTGGGTAATCCATACAGCCGAGGTGGTAGGGCTTGTGTGTTGCGCATGTTTCTCTGTATGTCCGCCGGCAGAGAAGACACCTTGATTAATCGATTCGTAATCCGTGTGATACGCTGCGTCGGATCTGCGCTTAGTTTTCGGTACGTCGTCGGATCTAATAGGTCTCGGATCTTTTGCCCATAATCTTCGGTCTTCATTACGACGGTCGCATTCACCTTATCGGAAGGCAGTACCAATATATTCTTGTCGGCGTTGAGATTCTTTATGGTTTGTACCTCTTCTTTCTTCAGGTTGGAAGCTGGTGGTTTTGCTCGGCGCAGTATCCTGGCTGTTTCAGTGCCTATTTCCTCTTCCATTTCAGAAGGAAGGGTCCGAATGACAGCTTCGGTGTTGGCAATGATGTCCTCATAGGTATAGTTCTCGGGATGATAGTGAAATTGCCGTATACCATGCACATGCGGCAAAGTTTATGTCGGAATGTCAGGACGATCAATTAACACCAGGATCAAAGAGCATAACCAACATTGCCGGTTGGGGCAGGTGGAGAAATCGGCCGTGGCAGAGCACGCACTGAATGAGACCGACCACGTATAAAATTCGCCGACACGGAAGTTCTGGCTGTAGACAAGCACTAACACACGCGCTTGTTCATAGAAGCTGTAGAAATATAAACACACGTGAACAGTTTCAACAAGGAAGAGGAAAGCCTTAAGGTAAAAGGATCCTGGCTTCCCGTACTGCAGCCAACGACCGTCGCAGGTAGCAAGAGGAGAAGCGCACCGGAAATGACCGCGGAGAAGCCCTCAGACGTTGGCGGGCCAGGTACATATAGTCTGCGGCCGCGAGCTCGGCTCCAGTTCACCACTGGCAATGGAGGGTGAAGCTTTGACAATGCCAGCCACTCGTGCTGGTGAAACGTCAGAAAAATCATTAGATGAACGTCGGCCGAAGAACCCGAGACAGAAGCCAATAGCCAGTTTGTCTACAAGTGGCCACGAAAGCTTTAACAATTTTGTATTTTCTTGTGTTTGGATGTCTTAGGACGTGCATCTAATATTAGCATCGTTTAGTTACGCACGTACAGTCTCGTCAGAGACACTGCGCTGCCCGAAGACAAGTTAGGTCGTCTTAGCTCTGTGAAGAAGCGCAGGTGTTAAGTGTTGAGTGCCGGGAGAGGAGAGAGGGACCTATAACGAGATTTCGTGGCAGTGAGCTTGTACAGTAAGGACGCAGAGCATTGCGCTCTTGGGGACTACTTTACTGATCTGCTGGAAAATATTATTGTTATAGAAGAAATATTATCCTTATGCATTAAATGAGATGGATTTTATAAGATAGAAACTTTTTTGAGAGGATTGATACTGAAGGTAACGAATGAATATATGTTACTGTATGGCGGCAGCATTTAATTAGGCGTTCTTGGTTCAACACAAACATCCAAATCAGGAATTTTTTCTATTTGCATAAAGTTTTTTCACAGTCAATGGATTTCAAACCACGAAAGGTATTTAATCATTATTATAAGGGCTTTTATCTTAAAATTTTAGTTCTTCAGTATTGAGCTTACAGAATTTGTAATTAAATATTTTCTTAGTGCATCGAAACACTTCAATGGTGAAATTTTGTAAATGGAATGGTGTCAAGACATTTTTTGAGATGAACTTTCTTAAGTGCTGACGTGTGCGAAGATTCATTATAGTACTGATTAATTGCATGCTAAATGTATGTACTTTAATGTCAGTGGTTTCTCAGGGAAAGGTACATAAAGTTACCAGAATGTAAGTTACGGGAAACCTGAATCATAAATTTGACAGTATTGTTATTAGACCTTACCTTATCTGGGTGAACTAGTGCAAACCACATGCATTCTCCTCTTTGACCATAAGAAGCCTTTTCTTTGCTAGTCCTCTTAGGTTAACCTGGTTTCCATATTGAGCAAAGATAATGTCAGCTGTATCAATTCTCCTGTTATCGATTTCCTTCAATATCGACAGTGTGAAAGTTCCTCGATCAAATCCTAACTGCTGTAGAGTCTGTAGTCTGCCAAGTTAAGCACAGTTAAATACTTAACAAGCGTCATACCCAGTAGTTGTGGAAACAAATGTCTTGTGGCTTGGTTTTTGCTATACTATATTTGTAACTCATTACGATTTTGATCTTTTCCGTGGACCCACTTTTGTAGAAGTTCTGAATCTGCTAAATATCGAAATATTTTCCTCGTTGTTACTGGTTAAAACTGAAGCAAAATACCGCACCGAATAAATAATGTGAGGAAACACGGAAAAATAAAAGGGCTTCGCCTCCTGCAAACTTCTGTTACTCATTATTTTCATTACACTTAAGAATCGATTTAGAAAGTAATATCCAGGAAATGAAATTTCAGTACCATGCTGTAAATGAAGATCCGATCTAAAAATTTTGCATAATTTTGGAAACTATCGCATACGTTCCCCTTAATACAGTTTCCTGAGACAAATTTTTGTCTGGAGAGTGACTCAAATCATCCTATGTCATTATTCAGCTCCCATTACCTGAAATGGTTGAAATGGCTCTGAGCACTATGGGACTTAACTTCTTTGGTCATCAGTCCCATAGAACATAGAACTAATTAAACCTAACTAACCTAAGGACGTCACACACATCCATGCCCGAGGCAGGATTCGAACCTGCGACCGTAGCGGTCGCACAGTTCCAGACCGTAGCGCCTAGAACTGCTCGGCCACGCCGGCCGGCCCGTTGCGTGAAGAACATTCATCTTTCTATCTTCGTTTGGGTCATCTAAGGACCACGCACCAATTTCAATGCTTCCTTCTTTGTTATTCTTTCTTTTCCCTCCAGTATTCTTTCATCTTTTCACTATGTATCCCTTTTCTCTCCTCGGACCATTTTGACTCTGTGTTCTTCTGTGTCTTGGAATCCTTCCATTTTTAACACTTTCCTCCTGAAACTCTCTCTTTCTGTATCATCTTTTTCACTTATTTTGTTTCTTTCCAGATCTTTCGTAACCTCTTGTATCCTGGCTATTGTTGACCTCTTGTCCCAAAGATATTTAAAAATCTGTTTGATTAATGTGTTGCTGTTTATTCTGTATAAGTGTCCAAAAAATAGCAGTCGCCTCTTTCGTAGTGTTTCATTTATATTTTCTGTGTTGAGATAAACTTCTTAATTGCTTCTTATTTTCCATACCTCTGTATTTTTTGGTGGTCAAACTATTTTTCCAATGATTTTTCTTTCTAGGACTTCAAGTTCGTGTAATTTGTAGTTCAGCACTAAACATTCTCTTGCATAAACACATTCTGGTTTGGTACTGTGTTGTAGTGCCGTATCTTCAAATTTTTTGACAGACACCTTTTGTTGTACACATTCCTAGTTATTCCATAAGCTCTCTCCATTTTATGTACTCTTTCTTCTACAGCGAATTTTTCTAAGCCATTTTCTTGGATAATTTCTCCCAAATATTTAAATTTATTTACCCTTTTTAGCTGTCCAATATCTGTTGCTAGTGATTCCGGAGCATTTTTTATATTTGTTACAAATTTTGTTTTTTCTACACATGTTCTTAAACTTGCTTTGTTGGCTATTTCTTCTAAGATATTGATTTGTATTCTAGCATTTGTTAGGTTTTCAGAAAAAAATGGTAAAATCACACGCAAATACTAAACAGCGAATTTCAACACCTTTGCTTTTAGTTCCCATTCTGATTGGTGATACCTTGTCTTCTTTTAGTTTTTATTTGCATTCTCTTACTATTTGCTCCACTACGCAGTTAAAGAGGTGTGTAGACAGGCCATCACCTTGCCTTACACATTTTTAATGTTGAATGCCTTCGATATTTCACCCTGAAACTTTACTTTTTATTTGGTGTCTGTGAGCGTTTCACGAATAAGGTTTGCTAATTTAGATTTGATACCAAATTCTGATCACTTTATCTAGTGTTTCCCTATCAACTGAGTCAAATGCCTTTTTAAAATCTATAAATGTTACAACTATATCATTGGAGTTTTTAAGTATGTGACGAATTATGGACTTAAGGTTGAAAATCAGTTCTGAGCAAGATCTGCCCTTTCTGAATCCAATCGGCTATCAAGTGTTGCTTCTACCTTGTTTAGTAGTACTGTTGAAAATATAGGATAGGGAGAGAAGGCGCAGGGTTTGGATAATATGCAACGTTTTCTCCTACCAGTTGGGTCAAACATTCAGGTGTATAATCTTCGATCAAGAAGGCTAACGAATTGTAATCAAAATACAATGAGACGCCAATTTGTTTGTTGGCATGGTATTAAGTCGACAGAAATAGTTGGGTATTATTGCCTGCATCAACGACATCCCGTTGTCTTCTAAAACATAATACTGTTTAACCTGAATTTTGTTAAACAGATATAAATTGTCATCTAACGCAGCTCCTTAAAAATAGTTCTGTCATGGTTCGAACTCATGTTTTTTTTAAGAAATATTTGGTAAAATCAACACCTGCATATTTCAGACTTGTGATCTTGGCTGACATACCCATAAACTGAACCCACCTATCTGCTAGAATTGGATCGTCTTCAACAGCACTGATTTAATGCTCTAAAAAAAGCACTCCGTCTTCAGGCCACAAGTGGCCCATCGGGACCACCCGACCGCCGTGTCATCCTCATTGAGGATGCGGATAGGAGGGGCGTGTGGTCAGCACACCGATCTCCCGGTCGTTATGATGGTTTTCTTTGACCGGAGCCGCTACTATTCAGTCGAGTAGCTCCTCAATTGGGATCACGAGGCGGAGTGCACCCCGAAAAATGGCAACAGCGCACAGCGGCTGGATGGTCACCCATCCAAGTGTCGGCCACGCCCGACAGCGCTTAACTTCGGCGATCTCACGGGAACCGGCGTATCCACTGCGGCAAGGCCGTTGCCTAATGCTCTAAACGTAGTAGTTAAATCGGGAATTAATCTGTGTGTCACAGTATTGAAAGTTTGAAGTCGGGAATTATTTTGACTTCGGTTGTCGTGCGAGTGCTCTGCGTCCTGTGTGGCACTTTGTTTCCTGTTCTCTTATGAGTCAGTTCTTACTTCTGTCAAGGCGACATGTCACAGCGCAGTGAGTTTGATAAATGTCGTATCCTTGCGCATTAAAAAGACGGGTAGTGTATGAGTGCCATTTCCCGTGTTCCGGGATACATCCACTATTCATCTCTGGGTGAAGAGGATGTACGATGATGGCCACGTAAACCGTCGTCGTCGCTCTGGACGCCCACGGACTACCACAGAGGATGAAGACAAGAGTATACGCAACTGCAGTGTTGAGGACCCTCTCAGGAGCAGCAGACAAATTAAACACATCCTGCAGCTAACAGTGAGCAGGTCGACCATACGTCGTCGGCTCAACGAGGAAGGAAGGTATGGACGGAAATTGGCTGTTAAGGAAATGCTGAAAGAACAACATAGGGCTGCCAGGTTAAATTTCGCATTGGCCTACAGAGGGAAGCTGCTTTCGTACTGGGACGGAGTTATATTTACCGACGAGAAGGTATTATCAACTGCTCCAAAGAGCTATGACCTGCACCAACATCCAAGGCACCGTTGTCGGAAGCAGTTCACGCTGCATGGGATGAGATGTCACAGAGTGACAGATTCATCAGAAAGCTTGTTGCCTCTGTTGCCCGGGGATTAAACGCAGTTATAGAAGGGGACGGGAACTGGACGCGGTACTTAGTCTACTGTGTTAATAGGAAGAAGACTTTGATTAAAGCACATTTTGTTTGATTTCAGCTTAACTTCTCTTCAGCGATTAAGATGCTGTGAAGAAAATTTGTTATTAAAATTTTGATGTAAAATACATGGCAAATATTTGCATAACAAGACGAAGACGTTATTTTAATGAAGAGTACGTTTTTTCTCATAAGACTCATAATGACAATGAAGATTGAGGCACCAAAGAGAGACCATTTTTGTTGTTTATTATTTCACCTTTTCTGTTTATGCCAACTTGAAGGCACTACATTCAATTCAGTCCTCTTTACTTTGGTGCAGGGCACGGAAGTGCCAACGCAGGCAAAAACGAGAGATACTTAATTTCAATGCCAAGCAAACGTCACTGCAGTGGCTACATGGTGGAAAAGTGATAAAGAGCAAGACTACGATTACGAAAGTGTCTGCTTCGATCCGTGGTCTTACACTTATTTCCCCTCGGGCAGTTTTTGTTGATACGTAAAATACGGAGTTGCGCTGTGGTCAGAAAGCCACGTTAAACTGTAGGTTCCCCTATTAACTGGATAAGTAAGCCAACTGAAAGGTAGGAGGAAAGCAACGGCATACCACCTCCAACAAGATTGTGTCTATTAAAGCACTGTGGTGTTTAAACCAATCTTCCGACTGATGACTGCTTTACTTTTCTATGGGTTCAAAAGTTAATGATATTCGGGTTATTAACATTTTTGTGTTTTCATGCTGTAGCTTTGATAGCAGTAAACGTAAGTAACCGGGCTAGCACTGTCACCATTCGAGTTGTCAGGGTGGTAGACGACAATGCTGTCGAACCCAGTTACAGTCTTGGTCATGGCTATGGTCACTTCCCAGCCCACTGTAGGATCATATCGGTTCGTCTTCTTCCTGATGCTACTCTAACTGAGATTTGGCAACAAGGCAAGGTATGTTTGTCAACTCTGTGATCGACGAGTAACTTTGTAGTGTACAAGGGATTAAGTCTCAAAGTTCACTTGATTTTTCCTGTCATTTCCATTGAATAATCTGAGTTATTATCGCTTTAGGTGTAACAAAAGATTGTAATTTTACCGCTTTCAGTCAAGGAAAGTCGTTGCACGTATAAATCGCAACTAATCTCGTCCTTTAAATAGCGGTTTAAGGGTTCTAGCCACAATTGGCCTCGTAAGAGGAAGCAAAGAAACATACATCTTCACTAGCTCTGTGGTAACGTGCTGATCTGTAAAAAAGCGTCTGTTTTGGTTCGTGGTTCCAGTATCCCTTCTGTGAAAGACCTACAAACAGTCAGATCAAACATCCATAAGGGAATCACAATAAAATACTTTCGGCTCTTAGTGCAATGGTGATGGCTCAAATGGTTCAAATGGCTCTGAGCACTATGGGACTTAACTTCTAAGGTCATCAGTCCCCTAGAACTTAGAACTACTTAAACCTAACTAACCTAAGGACATCACACACATCCATGCCCGAGGCAGGATTCGAACCTGCGACCGTAGCGGCCACGCGGTTCCAGACTGTAGCGCCTTTAACCGCTTGGCCACACCGGCCGGCAGTGTAATGGTGAAAAACGTACAATGCTGCGCAAGAGGTAAGGCCTCTTTCCGCTGCTGACAAGCAAATTTTGGGTTTCTAGGAATACATAACTTTATTTATGAAATGCCACATTTGCATACCTCTTGAGTATGACACAGCATAACAATTAAACACAGACCCAATCGAAATCTAAGTGAGTAGTATTTTACTAATTCGTGCCGATAGAGGCACGCTTGCACATATACTCAGTTTTACTAATACAGACTTTCGTCGTAAGGTTATAGTGTGTAGTTTAATTTCATTTATTATAATACAGAGCACAATTTCCGTAAGGTTTCTTTTAGTGTTGTTAATACAATAGTGAACATGAGAGAAAAATTAGTCATCAACGATATATGCGAATTCTCTGATGCTATCTATAACAGTCTGACAATGCACATGCAGTTTACTGATTACATGCATGTAGAAAACTTGTACTGAGTTAAAGCTGTCAAACAAGGCTTGAAGAAGAAAACGCCGATACCACATGACAGCTAATGTAGAAAATACTTTTCTTACGTATTTTGGCACGATGCACTCTCCCCATACATAATACAGAAGTTTCAAGATGCAACTGCTCCCTGGCCGTCTATTAAACCTGAAAAGAACAAAATGTCACAGAAGTTAGCCCTTTTTCCACATGCGACTATTTTGGGTTGAGAAGTGAAGGGAATTGTGTTCAAAGGTCTATTAGAATGATAACTTCAGCAGACACCAGAATTGTGTTTAAAAAAATATGTAGCAGTAAATGCACTTGAAGTCGGTGCGCAACGCTTACCGTTATGCAACAAGCTGACACGTAGTGGCAGCATCTCCACAAGTCAACAACAATTCCTCCAGAACTTCCGCATGCCACAGTGCTGTGAGATAATGCATATGTCCTGATCTAGACTTCTGAGAGACACACAGCTACAGCTTTCCTTTTGCACTGCACGACGTTTTAAACAAACAGATAGCGCAATAGAGTGGCTCAAGTGGAAAAGAACACGTCATATTTAATGTGATTTTTCAGTTTATTGCTCGAACAGTTCACGGGTATACTGCCGATTCATAGTGTCCAATGGGCACAATATTTCGGCGATTACACATGTCGCCATCGTCAGGTGCGCTGACGAACTGAGCTCCTGAGTGCGCGCGGCCGATTTCAATCCCCTCCCACCGCGGGCTGCTCTCTTCGACATGTCTGTTTATGTTATAACTTAAACAGACAACATCAGTAGAGGTCGTACCTAACGCCGGCCGCTGTGGCCGAGTGGTTCTAGACGCCACAGTCAGGAACTGCGCGACCGCTACGGTCGCAGGTTCGAATCCTGCCTCGAGCATGGATGTGAGTGATGTCCTTAGGTTAGTTAGGTTCAAGTAGTTCTAAGTTCTAGGGGACTGATGACCTCAGAAGGTA